>NC_056727.1:947374561-947674561 GCF_019279795.1 Protopterus annectens
AAAGCTTGCAGAACCATGGTGAGATCCCAAGGAGGAGTGGGATTTTTGATAGGTGGATGTAGCAGAAAAGTACCCTTCAAAAAGGTTTTGGATAGTTTAGAAGAAGCCAAAGAAGATGAGTTTTCTCCAGTGTGAAAACTGGAAATGGCTGCCAAGTGAACCTTCACAGTAAAGAAACTAGCATTGTTATGGTAAATGGAGGCCAGGAAATCCAGGATGGCAGGAATAGCCACCGTAAAGGGATCTAAATGGTGTTGCTAGGCCCAAATAGAAACCTTTTCCATTTGCTATTGTATATCCGTCTGGTAGAAGGTTTGTGTGCTGTGATCAAGATCTTTTTGAATGGGGATGAAAGCCTGGGAGTTCTAGCCATCACTGAAACTGAAGCAACCAAGCAGTCATTTTCAGGCTTGCGAGATCTGGATGGGTCTGTCCTGACAGATGGGACAGAAGATCTGGAATGGGGTCCAGAGTCCAAGGCAGACAAACCAGGTGAGACCAAAGGAAGGGAAACCAAACTTGCCAAGGCCAAAAGGGAGCAATGAGGATTACTTTGCACTTCAACCTCTGAGCTTTCTATAAAAACTTTGGTATGAGAGGAAGAGGGGGATAAGTGTAAAGCAGACCGGGAGACCAAGCATGGACTAGAGTGTCTCTTGGTGACTGCCCCTGAGGAGGGATCAGGGTGAAGAACTCACTGAATTTTGTGTTGGAAGGGGAGGCGAAGAGATCGCAGCAAGGTTGACCCCATTTCTGGAAAATCATGTTTGCCACTGAAGTATTGAGAGACCACTTCTGGGGCATTAGAATGGTTCTGCTGAGCTTGTCTGCAAGGATGTTTGACTTCCCCTGCAATGTGTGTTGCCACTAGAAAATGGTTGGAAGAGATCACCCACTGCCATAACTTCGTGGCTTCTTGACATAACAGGTATGACTTGGTTTCTCCCTGTCTATTGAAATACCAGACAACAGACATGTTGCCCATTTGAATTGCAATGGTCCCAGCAGGGAAAGAGGAATAAAGTGCTTGCAATGCCACAAGCACCACTCTAATTTCCCAGACATTTATATGCAAGTTGGTCTCGAAATGGGACCATGTGCCTTGGACCATCTGACGCAGGTAATGCCCCCTCACCTGAACCGGGAAACATCTGTGGTCACTCTGGCTGCTGGGGGGGGGGGGGTGAAGGGTCGACCTTGGAGGAGCACTTCTGACTGGAGCCACCAGAGAAGAGATTCCCTACATACTAGAGATAATTTTACTGGATGGCTGAGTGGGTAAGACCTCCGCCAGTGTCCACTGCAGTACTCTCATAGAAGTCGTGCTACTGGAACAAGAGTGATGGGGGCAGCCATGGAACCCACAGCCCTGAGAACAAGACCTGCCAGAGGAGCAGGAATAGTCAAGATCTGTCTGTTATGGAGTCTTAACGTGGAGATCCGGTCTGGTGGCAGAGGAGCTAGACAACGAACTGTATCCACATGGGCTCCAATGAAGTCTATCAATTGGACTGGTTGAAGTTGTGACTTCTTCAGGTTGACAAAAATGCCCAAGGCTGAGGCTAACTGAAAAAGGTAATCCCTGGCTTAGATGAGTTGATGCCTGGTGGGAGCAGTGAGGAGTCAATCATCCAGGTAGGGAAACACATGGAATTCTTCCAGTCTCAAGTGAGCTGTCACTACTGCCATGCATTTGGTGAAAGCCATGGGGGCTGTGGTGAGACCAAAGGGGAGAACCCTGAACTGGTAATGATTGGCTCCCAGCTGGAAGCGGAGATACCTCCTGGAGCACCTGTTCATCTTGATATGATAGTATGCATCCTGGAGGTCTACAGAGCACAACCAGTCATCTTCCCGCAGGAAGGGCAGAATGGACTGAATAGTGACCATTCAGGACTTTGATTTGGTTACTGACTTGTTGAGGTTGGTGAGATCCAAAATGGGTCTGAGGTTTCCTGTCTTCTTGGGCACCAAAAAGAGTCTGAAGTAAACGCCTTATCTGAGCTGGTCTTGGGAGACACTTTGAATGACTCTTTTCGTGAGCAGGTTTGAAGTCTCTAAGGCTGCCACTTCCTTCTGATTGGGTGGAACACTGGGGAGGATGCAGGTTGGGGAAGGCTTTCGGGAAAAAAGGGTATGGAATAACCTCTAGATACGACATTTAAAACCCAACAATTGTTCGTGATGGCTTCCCAGGCTGTTGTGTACAAAGATAAACGTCCCCCAACTGCCTCCACAGAACAGCAGTTGGGCAATCTGTCAGGATCGCTGATTGAGCCTGTTGGAGAAAGTATCGCGAGACTCCTGCTTCATCAGACCCCCCCCCCCCACTGCCCCAAGGGTGGTGTCTGTCATTGGTACCATTTCCACCTTTGCCTCTGGAGGAAAAATTACTCTGTGAATCCTGAAAAGGACCCTGAGATTTTCAAAACCACAACTTTTTACCTCCATGCTGCTTCCTGGAAAAGGGTCGCTATGGGGTAGCAAAGTGGATTCTGATGGCAGACAAGGTCTTTCCATCCTTTTCACTTTGGAAGAGCATGTCTCTGATAGTGGGACCAAACAAAGATGATCCATCAAAAGGGGTATTAGTGAAGGATGCTTTGAAGGGTTCCGAGAAATCACACAGCTGTATCCAGGCATGGAGTCTGATAGCAATGCCTGACTTGGCCGCCCTTGAGGTACCTTCTGCAATATGAGAAATTAGCTGCATGGATGTGTTGGCAATGGACAGTAGGGTGTCCATCCTGGAGGAAAAGGTTTTCTGTTCCTCAGCAGAGATGGACCCTGGGACAGAACTAAAGATTTCCTTGACTAAGTCCCTCTATGGTCTGATTACATGTGGCAAATAATGTGAAAGTCACTGAAGAGTACACCTCTATGGGTCCACTTATAAATCTTGAAAGCTCATCATTTCGAAATTCAAAATACTGAGTCCAAAATCTCAAATGTTCAAAAATACTGAAAACTCAAAATACTGAATTTCATAATATTGAAAAAAAAACTACAGGATACCAACACTTACTATACTCCACCAGAAGTACATAGAGAAACAAATAAAAGACAAAGCATATTAGTTTACTCCAACTATTAGCTGGGGGCAAGCCCCCTGCACCCCCCACACCCCCTGCTACTTAAATATATCAATTCTGAGATCACACTTTACTACCCTAAGATGACTTATGTTGTTGTATAGCAAATTAAAAGGGAACATGACTAAGGTTACAAGCAGTCATGAAGCACGTAATGGTATGTTTGCCATTTTCCTCTGTGGAGTGTGATCTTGGAGTTGATATATTTAAGTATCAGGGTGTGTGTGTGTGGGGGGGGCACAGACCCCACATCGGAGGTGCAGGGGGCCTTGCCCCTCTCCTTATAGTTGGAGAAGAGTAAGATGTTTTGTTATGTAGTTGTGCTGGAATATTGTAAGTGTTGGGGCCAGATTCAGGAAGCCTCCGTGTAAGAGTTATAACTCTTACACTGAGGCTGCAGTTAAACTGTGTGATGTCAGCATGTCATGCATATGCATGAGGTGCATGAGGCATGCTGAATCACACTAGTAACTCTTACGGTCCGTGTAAGAGAGTAGGGGCGTGTCTGTAGGCTAAGCCCTGCAAGCGGACACGCCCCCGGAAGACTAGAATGGCTGAAAGTAAACAGCCACGAGAAAGGCCATGAAAATGTGAATAAACACACTATACAACACATGCCCCGACTGGCCATTAGTGTATAAAGTGAAGAGATGTCATAAAATTAAATTAAATCCTTTTTTTTTGTTAAACCCGTAAATGTTTGCTACTGTGTGTGCAGCGGGTGTGCTACTAAGCGCAATCACAGTCAGCAGTCAGTGGAAAAGGATATAAGAACTAAATATGCATAGCAAGCCAAGTTATAATAGCTTTGCGGTAGAGTTGCTCGCCTAAGAGTAGGCAGGCAGGGTTCGAGCCCCTACAACAACCTTTTTTTTTTTTTTTGTAAATAAGCACTAAAAAGCCCCCTGACAGTATTGTACAAATGTAAATGTATTCCCTTTTGTAAAATGGAATGAAATAGAGCATATATTTTGAAGTAACATAATAATAAAAATAGTCAGAAATGTACTGATAGCTAAGCTGCTGTGAGACAGAGTGCCCGTAGCTGAGTAGTGTTTCAAAAGCTGCAAACTGCGTGCCCGTTGCCAAGCTGCAGTTAGACAGACTGAAACTGTGTGCAATTAGCTTAACATGTGTGTCAGTAGCCAATTAGGATTTATCCCAGCGCACACCGTTTGCGCGCCGCTCCCACAAGCTAACTGCCAGTGCGCATGCGTTACCTCCGCGCAAACGGCGCAGACCTGGTTTAAAGTGCTTAAAAGTGCCTTTATGGCACTTTGATTGACAGGTCCTGTACTCAGTTTGAAAGTTTGCTAAGAAAAATAAATTCCCACTGTCAGTCTCGAACCCAGGACCTTGGTAACATTAGTCTGTATGACCTACCACTAAGCCATGCCTGCTTTACAAGAACACAGTGCTAAAATAAATATAACATGTAATAGTAGGAATCAGTATAAAGGCAATATAGGAGATGTACTATCCAAAGCATGTCAGGTAGAGTTGTAATGGCCAAATTACTGGATTCCCATACTAGTTCAGTGTGAACAGAAACAGCACTGCTACCTGTTAGCTTGTACATAATAATGTAAGGTAATGTACATATGTGAAGGTATGTATATCTACACATACATATATATAAATATATATTAATACATATGAAATATAATCGTAGGTCTCAGTAGCCATACACACTCACTACAGGAAAAAGTTAACATAATTGCAGCAACCTGAATCTGCAACACAGCCTGACCCCTGTGTGACCTACTTACCCTTCTAACTGCTTACAGGTGGCCTCAGCTATTTGATTGACAGGTCCTGTACTCAGTTGGAAAGTTTGCAAAGTAAAAAATTCCCACTGTCAGTCTCGAACCCAGGACCTAGGTAACATTAGTCTGTTTGACCTACCACTAAGCCATGCCTGCTTTGGAAGAACACACTGCTAAAATAAATATAACATGTAATAGTAGGAATCAGTATAAAGGTAATATAGGAGATGTACTATCCAAAGCATGTCAGGTAGAGTTTTAATGGCCAAATTACTGGATTCCCATACTAGTTCAGTGTGAACAGAAACAGCCCTGCTACCTGTTAGCTTGTACATAATAATGTAAGGTAATGAACATATGTGAAGGTATGTATATCTACACATACATATATATAAATATATATTAATACATATGAAATATAGTTGTAGGTCTCAGTAGCCATACACACTCACTACAGGAAACAGTGAAGATATATGCAGCAACCAGAATCTGCAACACAGCCTGGCTCCTGTGAGACCTACTAAGCCCTTTAACTGCTTAAAGGTGCCTCCAGCACTGTGATTGATAGGCCCTATACTCAACTCAAAAGCAGAATATGAGCATACTAGTAGGCCCTACCACAAGACCATTGTAACACTAGTCTGTATGACCTACCACTAAGACATGACTCTCATACAGGAATATAGTGCTAAATCGTGGAACATGTAATAGTAGGAATGAAGATAAAGGCAATATAGTATGTCTACTACCCAAAGCATGTCAGGCAGACTTTTATAGTCACAATTACTGGGTTCCCATACTAGTGTAGTGTTAACAGAAACAGCCCTGCTAATTGTTAGCTTGTACCCAATAATGTCAGCTAATGTACATATATGAAAGTATGTATATGTACACAGATATATATATATATTTATATAGCAATACATATGACATATAGTTGTAGGTGTCAGTATGCATACACACTCACTACAGGGAACAGGCAAGATAAATGCAGCAACCTGAATCTACAACACAGCATGAAGCATGGGAGATGTACTAACCTTCACACTCACAGAACACTGTCAACAGCATACCAGCATGGTCCACGCCCTAAAATCTGAAAGGGCAGCGCCTATCTCACATACCCTTTTATAGCAGTGTCCTGAAATCACAGTGAGACATGCAATCAGTACACACCCAGCTGCTTGCAATTAGCAAATGCTGCCTTACAATTGGTGCAGAGGCCATCACATGGACCTATGCAGATACCTACAAAAGCTTTGAGTTCCCACACTACACTCACGCAATACATTCATTGCACAAACACTACGGATAAAGAGAGAGAGAGAGAGAGAGAGAAAACAACCAAACAACCAAAAGAAAACAAATATTAGGACTGCCAGCAGCAAAATCAGCAGCAAGCAGCAAGGAGCAAGCAGCAAGCAGCACCACTGGCACAGCAACAGCTGCCACAAACACAGGTAATGCAAAGTAGCAGGTTAATCCTGTGTATACTGTGACACCTCAAATGTATCATAGTTCACTATCTATAGGTATGTGCATGAGATAGGTTGTGTGTAGATAGTCATGAAATATAAACATATGTAATATTGTTGTACATGTGGGCCATAACTAACACTTCCATAGCTTAGAACACAAGGCCAGTTGTGCATATGATGCAGTAGTTCCCAGGGTCAGTAGAGGTTCCTCCTCATTGGTGTGGGACCACTGTGTATGTATGGCACTGTTCAGGTACATATCCTGTAGTATGGCCAGGGATTAATATCAGTCTGTCATGTGGTGCTATGTCCTCCAGGGGTGAATGTAGCACACATCCAGGGATACCATTTCGTAACAGTGATGATATGTGTTCTGCAATGATGAGGGTGGCTCTCACCTGGACATGTGAGAGGATAGGGAGGTTACAGTCATCTGGGATAACTAATAACACGTGTGTAGGACAATGGGGGTACCTGCACCTAAACTGTCTGCAACAATGTTGCCAATATCTGTGCATTTGGTGAATGTGAAGCCACTTAACACTGCAGACAACAGATGCCTTCCGTCATGTGAATATGCCCTGTGCTGCAGTAGCCTCCTACTATTGTTATACAATATGCCTGTATCTGTAGTCCACTGGACAGGATTAATAAGTGGTGTGCAGTTGTTCTGGGTTAGATAACTGTGTGCACAGTACATGCAGTATGTGGGATGTCTGTGGTAAGCATATGCAAAGGTGCTGGCGGTGTGTGTTGTGGCTTCCACTGGCCCAGTGGTCTGCATGCATAGCATCACTGTCATAACTACTGAATAACTGTGTAATAACATGCATACATAGCAAGGTAGTGTACTGTGCTTGTGGTGTTGTTCGGATATGTATATCCAGGCTGAGTAATGTGTGTCCACATCACAGGGTTGGATGGCAGCACACATCCAGTATGTATGGATGAACACCCAGAATGTGTCAGTCGTGTCACCTGTGCTGGCGTATCTCCCCATTTCCTGTCCATCCCCCTCAACACACACACATGCAACATATGGCAGAAGTACTATAGCAGTACACACATGTTCATAGGTTCATACTAGGCTATCTGCCCAAGGGCATTTACAAGCCCAGCCCATCGTTTTGTGGCTTACGCCACCCCTTTAGTATGGGGAACCATACCCATTATTTTGCTGTGCCTCTGTCGAGCAGTGACACTGAGGTAATCCCTGGGGTATATCTGCGATCTCCCATCCATTGGTCAAGATTTCTCTTGAACAAGGCCAGCGAAGTGCTCTGCCTCACATATACCGTGATTTTGTTCCACAGCATAGGGAGTCTTTGGGTGATGAATCTATCCCTCCAGCATGTCCTATTAATAGCCGTGTCGAGGTTTAAGTCTTCCGCCCTTGTGGCTCTGATGGAGCTAGATATTTTGAGGTGAAGCATATTCATCAAATCTGGGTTTGACATGGCCTTGTATGTTAGGCAAAGGTCACCTCTGAGCAAGCGGTGGCGACTGAATAGAACATACATGGACATGCTGGAGGGCAAATCCTAACCGAGAGGCTCCCTTCACTCTGTAATGAGCTCGAACAGTTGAGAATGAACAGTTCATAGGTTCATACTAGGCTATTTGCCCTAGGGCATTGGTAAGCCTAGTAGAATGTGTTTGTCTTTTGCCACCCAATCACAAGTTATGCTGCTATGCCCTTGTCCGACTTTAGTATACTGTGCCTCTGTCTAACAGCGACATAGAAGTGATACCTGGGGTACAACTATGATCTCCATCCACTCATCCAGATTCCTATGGAAGAGAGTCAATGAGGGACTCTGCCTAACCAGTAGTGTGAGCTCATTACAGAGTGAAGGGAGCCTCTCGGTTAGGAATATGCCCCTCCAGCATGTCCATGTATGTCAGTGCTGAGGTCCAGCTCTTCTGAGCATGTGGCTGTATGGGACTCTGATTGCCTGAGGTGCATCACGTTCATTACTGCTAGGTAGGACATGGCTGTATATGGCACGCACAGATTGCCTCTGAACAGGCAGTATGCCACTGAGTCCAGCTGGATTCACTTTACCTGGGCAGAATATGACATCTGTGTGAGCCATTGCATCCCCTTGATGATGTACTGTTGTCCTGTACCAGTTGCTGTAGGTGTCTGGTTAGGTACATCCCAAAAGGTGCATTGTATGCAATTATAGGCCTGATGATGGATGAGTACAGAGGCACAATGACCTCCCCTGCCATACATGTGAATCAGTCATGATTAGCTGGGCTATATAACATGTCTGTCAATCCACGTTGGCCATGTGGTAGACAAATGACAGACCGCTACCATGTTTCTTCCCCAGGTCCCCAACTTCGTCTTCTGTACTCAATGGCCTAACACCTATGTTGTACTGTGCCACCAATGTGGAGGCGTGGGAATCTGCATTGAATACTGATACTACCCCTCCCTTGTTCAAGTGTTGGGGCCGACAAGAATGGTAACAGCTATAACGTGGTAGTACTGGTGTGCTCCTGTGAAACCTGAAACAGGTTCATGTTACTGCACAGATATCGATGTCCAGAATGCTAGGTAGGGTTTTGGGTGCGTGCATCCTTGGGTCTTGAGTAGCATCACTCTTATTTCCTCATCCTTTGTGATACAAATGGATGTGGGTTTGCCTTATGAGCCTTGCCTAATACAGGCACTATGGGTGTAGCAGGAGGCTCTGCCAAATGTCAATAGGACTGTGGTGACAGGTGCAAGCTGTCCCTAGCAAAACATACCACCCCAAGATGGCAGGCATTGGCACACCTGTGAATGACACCAGTATGTCAGTCAATTGTTGGAAGGGATCATCGCCTTGATATTGTGGCATCGTTCTAGGTGAGGGTAGGATGCTACTAAAGGTCAGGGTCAAACTGTCTCGGGCTACGTGCTCAGAGAGCTCTGTAATGTCTCATGTCATGTAGTCCAGGGAGGAATGTGTCAGGCCATTCACAGCAGCATGGACATTGACTGAGTCATACCTGTACCTGCCTTGGGGTTACCTGAGTGTTTGTGTTATGTGGCAGGTCATAGTGCCTGACAGGCTGCACACCGTGACCCTCACCTCGTTAAGCCTGTTGAACATGATGTGAGTGTGCCTGATGATAGAGGCACCTAGTACAGGTGTATGAGGTGTGTTGTTAACTGTTAATGGCTGTGAGTGTTCAGCACATTGGCTTTGTGTGATATGTGTTGCACATGTTCGTTTATGTGGTAGTGGTTGCCTGGATGTCTGCTTAGGAGGTCTCTGCTGCATAGGCAGAGCTGTGGTCTGAGCCTACAAGTATGATCATGTGTGATCATGTGTTAGGTCTGCTGTTGTGGTAGGTCTCGTGAGACTGGAAGTGTAGTGAGTGATCCCCTTTGCCACGTGACTGGTTATGGCGGTATTGAGTAGACAGAGCCTAGCCTCCAGTCTGGTATATGGTTGCATCACTCACATGAGTTTGAATTTGTTGTTAGGAGGAGGGGTTGTCTGTGTACATACAACTGTTCTAACATTGTCTCTGGAGTACCACACTCACCAGCTGGACTGGGAGGGAACTGACAACTGACCTCTGGACATGCTAGAATACTATTGTGAACTCTGTAATCACTAATGATTGAAAACAAGGTCCAGTGGGGAGTGAGGGTGTACTGACATTACCTACAACTGCTGACTGATATAAAAGTGTCAGTGAGCAAATGCCAGGTAACCTAAGTGCAATGTGTCACAATGAAGTAAATGCAACAATGACAAGCAGTCACTTGCTGTCATGTGTAACATGGAAGTGCGTACAGTAAGCAATGCAGATAACAGTAGTGAGTCACAGATGTGTTGAGAAGATGTGTACTATGTGGAAGTAGCATACCAGTGAAATAACAAGCTAACAGATAACAAGCATATAAACAAAGGTAGATCCAGGAGGCCTGGATGTAGTGTTTGCTACAACAAACAAGGTGTAGCAATGTCAGTAAGATACAGCTCAGATATGCAGGCACTATAAACCTGAAACCAGATGTCCCCAGCTATGAATGGCAGAGTACAGTCTATTGTCACACATGAGTGCAGACCACAAACCTCGTTAATGTTAAATAACTGGCCTGAAGGCCAACTGCCCATACCAGAAGTAATACACTTGTACACTGGGCCCACAATCAGCAGTTCCCAACTTCAATGGATGAAAGATATGTGTCCTGCCACCACAGTGCTTGCCACCAACCGCCCTAATGTAAAACAACCGGTCTGAAGGCCAAGTACTTAGTACAAATGACATAGAATGATAGCTACACTGTAATCAGGTTTTAACCAATCAGTAATAAGTAGAAGTTAACACTCCCTGTATAGAATGTGTACCATGTATTGTTGAGATACTATGCTGATAACCTGTTTGTGTACCTTTCCAGATAGACATGGCACCTAAAAGGAATCCTGCCTACTCTGCTGCAGAGGATGGCGTGATCCACCAGAGCCTGGTGCGTGACTATGCCATCCTGTTCTCACGCACCACCCAGAATCAGCAGGAGAGGTCTGCACTGTGGCTTAACCTTGTTAGCAGGATAAATGATGTTGGCATGCATGATAGGACATATGAGCAGGTGAGACATCACTGCAGTGATTTGATAAGAAATGTCCGCCAGCGTGCTGCAGATATCCGCAGGCAACAGGTTGCCACAGGTGGGGGGGTGGCCACACATCCCCCCCTCACCAGACAGGAGGGGCTACTGCTAAGTGTTGTGGAACCAGCCCCAGAACAACAGCAACAACCATGCATCCTGATGGAGGTTGGGTCCACACAGCAACAAGACAGCGGCGTGCAGGTAAGATGCCATATTCATTTATTGTTATTACTTTTACATTTGTTGACCCAGATAGTCTAGCTGGATATAACTTCATTTTCAGTAGAGGCCTGTGGAGAAAAGCTCCACACATAGCGTAATAAAGGCAGACAGACAAGTTGTCAATACAGACAGCCAACATAATAGAATTGTACACCAGCCTGTTAATCAAATCAACATACATGTAAGGAAGTCAAACAGTTTAGAGTCATACACAATGTACCGTTGGTTTCAAAGCAATCCTACCTAAAGCATAATGGTTATGCAATAAGGCAAAAGCCATATACATAATAGTTAGGGCTCAGAAGGGTAGAGAAGTAGAAGGAGTATGACAGATACAATGATATGGAAGAGGCAGGAGTCAAGAAGGGAAGTGAGGAAAAGTCATCATGATATATATACAGACATGATGTGCAGCTGATGTGTATAAGGGAACTAGTGTACTACTGTACTGTATCATGTGCAAAACAAATGGCACACATGTGCCCACTGACATTACTCTCTTCACACTTCCAGGTCCCTCCCATGTAGCAACGAGGCAGGCCATACATGCTGGTGAGTCTTTTTAACAGTATCTGTAAAACAATTTATAAAACTAGGAAGAGTAGTGTAACTCTGTAGTAGACATGCTGGTGACTGTGTTCACAATAACTGTAATTGACAGGTAGTAAATTGAGTAGTGTAACACGGTACTGATGTGTGTGTTTACTGTGGGGTGTGCATGTGTGCAAGTGTGCCTGTGCCCAAGTGTGCATGTGTGTTAGTGTCCATGAGTGCATGTGTCCATTTCTGAATGTGTGCATTAGTATTGAAGTGCATCTCTTTCAAATATGTATTGAGACTGTAATCTGTGTTCCATGTTTTCCTCCCGTAGGTTCTGGTGCTGCTCTGGTGACCTGCAGCAGGGAACCTGAATCTTGTGCCCCAGGTACTGATGATGATGAAATGTCTGTAATGGTGCAGGAAGGTGTGTCTGGGTCCGCCATTGGTCAGCCAATTGACAGTACACAGCTTTCAACCCCGTCAATGCGCACAGTCATCCTGCCGTTACATCCTTTATCACCATTGTCCCTAGGTGATGGACAGTCAGCAGTGGGCATAGATCAGGGTAATGTGGTACCTGTGGTACATGCATCCTCACAAGGCAGCCATGTGCAGAGGCCTCCAATGGTACCACGCAGACAGTCGCCCATGGGTTCTCGTGGGGGCATCCGTGGCCGTACTGCCTCTGGCCGGCGTGCCCAAGGAGGTATGTCAACCTCCACTATGTTTAGAACTGTCATGCAGGCACAGGCACGTATGGAAAGGTACACCAGACAGGGTCTGAGGGAGCTGAGAGCATGTCGCATAGCCATGACAGGCGGCATGCATGATGTTGCGAATGCTATCCGTAACTTCACAGCTGTCGTTGACAGGCGTTGTGGGGGCATACAACAGCTGCTCCACAACCAGATGTCCATGGGCCAGGGCGATGGTGTGCGTTTGCCGCGTCGACGTGGCCGCAGGCCAGCAAGAGCACCAGCTGGCAGTGGCAGCGGACGACAACGGGCCCACTCGCGCGCCTCAAGTGCCAGCACCAGCCCCAGCAATGCTGGGTCTGTGCTGTCATCCAGACGCCCCAGGAGACCACGTGCACAGGGAACTGTGTCCAGTCAACACACCCCTGCTTCCGATGACAGTACCCAGTCTGGGTTAGTACGGATCGGCCCGTAGCACCCTGCCAGGCACAGGTACCGTGTCCGTGCCCACAGACACTGATCTGGATGACCTGACAGGTGCAGTCTGTGGCTGTCCACAAAACCCTGTACATGGCAGCCATTATGTGGGACTGTGTGCGTGCTTACACACATGCAGAAACCTAACACCTAGGGCAAACACATACACACACACACTGCACCAACAACGGTCCACCCTGTACTGCTGCCCCTCACAAACACACATACACACACATGTCAATTGGTGTTACCAGTGGCGGCTTGGGCATACCTAACCCACACCCTGTGCATATGATGACACTGTGCCACCTCCTGCATACTACAACATCGGTGCAGGTAAAGGTAAACACGTTGCTGATGCACAGGGTGACTATAGATGTGTATAAGTAGTAACATGTTGGTAACTGTTGTGTGTTGCAGTATAAATGTGTGTATATCCCATCAGTCCTGCTGCAGTAACTGTATGAATGTCCTCAATTGTTATCTGCACCCATACTACTTAACAAAGTGTACCAGCTGCACACCATCACATGCTAACATTGACTATGGCAATGCGCATCTTGTGCTGTTATGTAGATTCAGCTACATGTATCTGTTCTGTCACACATGCATTTATACACACCCTGCTACCCACACACATGCACACGCTCACCTGCCATTCCCATTATTTATCACCCTACATGAGTAGCTGTTGATACATGACAGGTACACATTTCAGAAGTGCACTATGTTGTTTACTACTGGCATCCCCTTCTCTACCTGTACTCACAGGGTGCAGGCAACCTCATCAGTTGGAAGATGTAATGTGCATCAGGTACTGTAGTACCCTGATTGCCACAGCAAACATGTTTCCCATACGGAAATGCACACACAGACACATCCCACATCCACACACTTGCCACATTCAGGCTTCAGAACACTATCTAGGTATATTCGGGTACATGTGCGTGTTACAGTAGCATGTAACACTATACTGAGTACTGGCAGTTAGTTGTCTGTTGTCATGTTGTCTGTATAGAATAAAAGAATTGTTTTATTATCCTACTCCGTTTTGTGGACATTACTTGAAGAAGTGTTACCTTACATGTGTTATCAGTACCACCACCTTCTGTTTTGTAGTTTTGTTTGTATAGGGTGCTATCAACATCACTGCTTGTTAAGGGTAATGACCACCCTGCAGTGCATAGCCCCATGTGGCAAAAGCCACATCCCACCCCATCATTGTGCACACACACTAACCCCACCAACAGTAAAACACATACTTTCCATTTGCAAGATTCAAACCCATACCTAACTGTGCAATGACAGTAGAAACAGACACATTAGCAGAGTGTGCTATTTGCAGTAGTTGGAGAAATCTTTACTAATGCTGTACTTAGAGGGTGCTGACATCATCTGTGTGTAGGAGGAGGGATGTGCACCCTGTAGTGTGTTCTCCCAGTTGGCAAAGGCAGTTAACCCTCCCAGCATAGTGCACACACATAAACCACACTCATACATTCCCTTTGCAGGATTCAAACCCCCACCTAACTACGTTATGACACTGAAGAAAGACACATTAGCAGGCGCTATGCCAATTACTGGAGGACTTTACTACAGGTGATATAGTTATACAGTCCTGACATCATCACTGTTTCAAAGGGGATCTGCATCCTGTACGATACTGTCACGGTTGCTAATAGGGACATTTCCCACACACACACATCGATGTGTTGGAGGTTTGCATATGTGGGGATCCAGAACACCAGTGTGATTAGTATATGGTTTGATTGCAACAATGAGGGATATACTCCCAGTGGTGAGCAGTTTGTACTCATGTTTGTAAAGATCAGCTCTAGTATATCTGCCCCTCTTGTGGGAAGGTTGGTTACCTGTTCCATAGCCAAAGAATGTCTGATCAATGGGAACCTTAGAGCTTGGGTATTGTGGCTTGTGTAATGTTCACAGTCTATGTTTGGGTAGCTGGCATCACCCAGTATGATGGTGTTTGCAGAGTAATCTAAACTCTCCTGTGTCAGCATGAAGGCTGTGTGGGAGACCTGAGTTTGAGAGGGTGCTGTAAGAGCTCCTCTGTGTCTCTTTCCATGTGGTCCAGGGAGTACGTCCCAACAGGTAGCTGACTGTGACCCTCCCCTTGCTCTGTCTGGAGGCGGCACGTCTGTCAACAGCTCATGTCAAGCAAGTGCACACCCCTCATAAATGATGTGGAAACCTTCAAAGGCCCAAGGCCTGTTGAAAATATGGACCAGACTGCAGATACCTGTATAGAGGCATTCTGTGGACACATTCAGGAATGCATGGATCATGAAGCCACATATGAAAGCATGACCCAATTCTCCAAAGGCAGATGTCCTGGGCGCGGACACCAGCCATAAACACACTATACAATAGAAGGATGGCGCCACTACATGATACAACAACCTCCCAAAATGTGAAGGCACCACTGATGAGTATTG
Source organism: Protopterus annectens (assembly GCF_019279795.1). Taxonomy (NCBI): domain Eukaryota; kingdom Metazoa; phylum Chordata; order Ceratodontiformes; family Protopteridae; genus Protopterus; species Protopterus annectens. The sequence continues at coordinate 947,389,909 of NC_056727.1, forward strand.
GAAGACAACTACAGGCACCCATATGATTGTCTAAGGCCATCTTTGAGAGAGGATTCCACAAGCCACTGAGGATAATCACAAGGCTGCCTGTAGTTATGTTAGTAACCTGGGTGGTACTACCCAGATATGCTCAGAGGTAATACAATATGTCACACAAAATATAAAACACACAGACATTGCCATCATCCTAGTGGACAGGTTCAATGCTGCCTTCTCTCCCCACCACACCAAAGGGAACATATGTCTCGCATCACAGTGCTTCCCCCCCTGACATCACAGATGCTCAGGTAAGAGATGCCCTTCCCAAAGCAATAAACACTGCATCAATGGGACCAGACAGTGTCCCAGGCTGTGTCCTACATGAACCACAAGAAGAGCTACACCCAGACATAACACCACTGTTCAATCCCAGCCTTAATACATGATATGTGGCCAGAGAGTGGCATACAGCAACAGTGGTCCCTCAACATGCAGGTGGTGCCGTCACGGATCCTGGACACTACTCGCCCCATATGTCTGACTAGCTTTGTCTGCAAAGCTATGGCAAGAATCATCAAGAACCTCACATATCTAGATATTGTGGACCTACAGACATGTCACCATACACAGTTTGGCTTTGTCAATGGCAAATCCTGCCTATCAAACCTGTTTGCTTTGTTTGAAACAGTCACCAAGGCCACTGTCAAGGGGTAGGAGGTCCACACAGCCTACCTGGACCTTGCATAAGCCTTGGATACAATACCCCACTTGTGCATTCTAGGAAGCTCACCAGTGTACATATTAACCCCTATGTCACTATGGGTATTGCACAGTGGCTCAAGGGCAGAACACACATGGTAGAATTGCTGGAGCCACGTCAGCCTCCAACCTGGTACAAGTGGTGTCCCACAAGGCAAAGCCCTAGGGGCTGTCATGTTCATTATGTATTTGTCATAGGTACAGGCCAACATGGAAGTACTGTGGCTCAGCAAGTCACAGGTGACTGCAGACTGAACACCATAATCAACTCAACAGCTAACACACGCATCCTCCAAAAGGGACTCTTGCAAACACACGACTTGTGCCACAGCCATGGCCTCAACGTGAATGACAGAAAGAGTATAGTCATCCCCTTTGTCAAACACTAAATGACCACAATGTACCACATATGTGTTAATCCAGTAAGTGCAGACCAAGGAATTATGGACCTTGGGGTGCATGGGTTGATAGCATTCTACCATTTGACAACAACATGGACAAAGTGGTTAGGTAAGCATGTGATATGGGCCACATCATCATGGGATCCACATGTAGGCCAGGGGAGGACATTGTGCCCCTTTACTCATCCCTCATCATGCCCATAATTGACTATGATGAACCTGTCGGCATGCACCTTACCAGACACCTGCAGCAACTGGGGCTACCACATATGTACCTCGACAAGGGGATCAAAGTGCTCAAACAGATGCCACATACTGACTGGTTAAAGTAGCAGCAGCTGTACTCAGTGACATACTGCCTCTTCATAGGCAATCTGTGCCTGACATAGAAGGCCAGGTCATACCCTCACGTAATGGCCATGCTGCATCTCAGAATATCCAGATCCCACCAGGATACACGCTGGAAATACTTGAACTTCAGGAGTGATATACATAGGACATGGTGGAGGGGCACATTCACAACTCAGAGGCACCCTTCATTCCTGATTATTATCCCAATAGAGGTTAGGTGGACTGACTCAGTGACTATCTTCAAGGCGATATTAATGACTGGATGTGACATTGTAGGGTTACCCTGGGTATCACTTATGTGTCACTGTGAGAAAGAGGCACAGTATACTAACCTTGGAAAAGGGCATAGCAAGACAGATTCACAATGCATGTTGAAAGGCACGCACATTCTGGCTAGGTGGATACATGCCCTGGGCAGATATCCCTGTATGAACCTATAGACCTATGTCTCTTTTTCACCATTGGCCCTATGTGCTGTCAATCACCAATGTAATCTCAATACTCCGGTAGCATGTGCTAGGTCAGTTGTCAGTCACCTCTATGGTACAGTTGTGGAATATGTGTTTCATGTAGTAACGTCAGAGCTGCCACATGTACACAGTCAACCCTATCCCTAGCCATTGATGTACATCACATGTATGAGATGGAAACACATGGCCAAACTGTAACAACAACATACAAGTCAGTCAGATGCATGGACACATATGACTCAGTCATTGTCCATGCCACCACAGCTGATGTGGGATGTCGCTCACTGGGATACGTGATAGGGAACATGGAAGGGATCACTGAGCAAGTGACACAGGCTGGTAGACCCCTGACCTTGGTTGGCATCAGACCCTCACCAGGGATTCCGACAAATTACTGAATGCTAATGAATAAGTGTATCTACAACACCCTAGCTGAATGGTTCTTAGCATGCAGTCACTGCATTGCTATGGAATACTGTCTTACCACTCCCACAACAGGTGAGAACATGCAGCTCCTGTACATTAACAACATGTAGACTTTATGCCCCAGACCAGGTGTGCATCCCTCACTACTAGGCTGATAGCATCTACATCTCACACTGTATATACACATCCCACATGCAGCATCTGCACAGAAGACCACGGTCATAATGTTACCCTGTGCAAATACCATGTATTCACATGTGGCAGGCATCACACATGGTAACTATTGAAAGTCTCAGGTACATATGTGTATTTGGCACACACATACATCATGTGTTCATTGCCATAACCGGTGTAATCAATGTCATGCATTATTGTGAGGGACAACCCACACACATGGGCATTCTGTGTGTGCACAACACACATGGCATGTCTGTAATCAAAAGCCATACATAATTGTGATATCGTTTAGAAATGGGTATGTGCATCCTGTAGTGTGTTTTCCCAGTTGCCAAAAGGGATATATCAATCATCCACACTTACCCTCCCTTTACACACACTTGCCACCTGCTGGATTCAAACCCCTACCTAACTATGTTAAGACACTAGAAACGGACGCATTAGCACAGCGCTATTCGCATTACTGGGGGATTTCCTTTCCCCTGATATACTTATAGGGTGCTGACATCATCAGAGTTTAGAAAGTGGAATGATCACCCTGTGGTGTGTTTTCCCAGTTGCCAAAAGGGATGTTTCTTTCATACACACTTACCCCCTTCACACACACTTGCCACCTGCTGGATTCAAACCCCTACCTAACTATGTTATGACACTAGAGACGGACGCATTAGCACAGCGCTATTCGCATTACTGGGGAATGTCCTTTCCCCTGATATACTTATAGGGTGCTGACATCATCAGAGTTTAGAAAGTGGAATGATCATCCTGTGGTGTGTTTTCCCAGTTGCCAAAAGGGATGTTTCTTTCATACACACTTACCCCCTTCACACACACTTGCCACCTGCTGGATTCAAACCCCTACCTAACTATGTTATGACACTAGAGGCGGACGCATTAGCACAGGGCCTTACTCGGATTACTCGGGGATGTCCTTTCCGCTGATATACTTATAGGGTGCTGACATCATCAGAGTTTAGAAAGTGGAATGATCATCCTGTGGTGTGTTTATCCAGTTGCCATTCATACACACTTACCCCCTTCACACACACTTGCCACCTGCTGGATTCAGACCCCTACCTAACTATGTTATGACACTAGAGGCGGACGCATTAGCACAGCGCTATTCGGATTACTGAGGAATGTCCTTTCCCTGATATACTTATAGGGTGCTGACATCATCAGAGTCTAGAAAGTGGAATGATCATCCTGTGGTGTGTTTTCCCAGTTGCCAAAGGGATGTTTCTTTCATACACACTTACCCCTTCACACACACTTGCCACCTGCTGGATTCAAACCCCTACCTAACTATGTTATGACACTAGAGGCGGACGCATTAGCACGGCGCTATTCGGATTACTGAGAGAATCCTTTTCTCCAATATACTTATAGGGTGCTTACATGATCAGTGTCTAGAAAGGGGATGAGCATCCTCTGGTGTGTTTTCACATTTGCTAGGGGTAACATTTGGACCAAGTGTGTGAGCATGCCCAGTTCAGCCTTCCTGTGGCATGTTGTGTGAAAGATGTCTCATTTATCTAAGTGTGTGAGCATGCCCAGTGTGGGCTTTACATATGTTGAACTCTGCAGCCCATCACATTTGTGGATGAGTGTGACCTTCAACAAATACCTCCAGTTTATGGTTGTGTGTTCTGTGCCATGTTGTGTAGTTACTGTCCGAATGCTTTTGTGTGAACAAAACTGGGAGTATACTGTGCCTGCAGGTTTTGCATGGGATACTTTGCACACAATTGTCAACATCCGTTCATACTGACCTAACACTGTAGCACTGTCTAGTGTAGTGTTTCAGTACTTTCACTGTGGTGGTCAGTATCCTGGGCTTCAGTCCTATCACTGATTTACATTTTCATAGTGTGCACAACAGGCTGGTTAGGGTCCAGTTGTGCACATCTGCACAAAGGCAGTGCCTCTACAGACCCTGTTAATTGCTGCCCCATAAGCTTAACAAGTGTAGTCTGCAAATCTATGGAGAGGATCATAATTGAGCTCATAAACAAAGATATAGGGGACATGCAGACATTGTACCCATCCCATTTTGGCTTGGTCAGGGGCAGATCATGCCTTTTGTACTGGGTTGACATCTTCAAATTGGTCACTTAGGCCATTGTTGGGGAAAGGCAGTCCATACAGCCTACCTTGGCCTTGCTAACACTTTCAACACAATACCCCACTCAGGTATTGTGGAAAGCTAACAACTGAAATGTAAACCCATATGTCACAAGATGGGTTGCAAACTGGCTTAAGGACGGGACCCACAGGGTTAGAGTTGCTGGCACTATGTTAGACTCCAGGCTGGTCACAGGTGGTGTCACACAGGGCTCAGTCCTTGGCCACCATTGTTTGTCATGTACTTCCCAGGAGTACAGGCCAACATGGGAGGACTTTGGATGACAATGTTAGCAGATGACTGCACACTGGGCACCATAGTGGACAGTGCATCACACACAGATATCCTTCAGAAGGGACTCACAGTAACTGATAGCTGGTGCCAGGGCCATGGCCTGAAGTCAGAGTGCACAACATGTGTAGACATACCCTTCAGGAAAAGCAAGGTGACCCCAAGCTACCATATAGGTGTCAATCCTCTAAGCACAGAGGAGGTTATCATGGACCTGGGGACCCAGGTTGACAGTCGCCATTCTTCTGAGACTCACATTGCTAAAGTGGCTAGGAAGACCTTCTACATTGCCCACCTGATAAGGATGGGATTCACATCCAGATCTAGTGGGTCATTGTTCCCCTGTACTCTTCAGTTATCAGACCGGTGATCGAGTCAAATGCCCTATTCTGGCTGTATCTCACCCAACATCTGCAGCAATTGGAGACACCCTGACTGTCCCCCACCTAAAGGATCAAGGAACCACAACAGCTGTCATATGCTGCCAGATTGAAGACACTCACACTCTATTCACTCACATACCGTCTGCTTAGAGGTGACATGTGCCTGACATGCGAGGCCATGTCCAAACAGAGATTAATGGACATGCTCCACCTCAGACTCAGAAGATCCACCTGAACCACTAGTGCAGGTGACTGACACCTTAGCAGGGATGTATGTTGGACATGTTGGAGGGATGGAGTTATCACTCGGAGACTCCTATGCTGTGGAATACAATCCTGGTCCATTTGAGGCAGAGCACCTTGCTGGCTGTGTTCAAGAGGTATCTTGACCTAATGCTAGTCGGAGAATGTGTTTGTCCATCAACACATTGTAAGCGTAGTTTGACATGTCATATGTCTTGTTTAGTATACTGTGCCTCTGTCTACCTGTGACATAACATTGATACCCAGGGTAAACCTCCCATCTCCCATCCACTCATTAGGATTCCTGTTGAGGGACTCAACCAGTGTCTTTATGGACAACCTGTACTGGTAGTTTACTCATGTGTGGGGTGGCTTCTGTGTTTTGGATAATGCAGTACAGCCTGTCCTATATATGTCAGTGCTGGGGTTCAGGTCCCTCATGTGCATAGCTCCCTGCCATTCAGATTGTACAAGGTGCAGCATGTGCATTGATTCCAGCTTGGACATGGCTTTCTACATCAGGCACAGCTTGCATCTGGGTGGACAGCATGGCAGTGTGTGGAGCTGCACTCTGTTTAATCAGACTACACATTACATGTGTTCCAGCTCTGTCATACTCCTGGTGAGGTACTGTTGTGGACTTTACAGGTGCTGGATGTGTGTGCATGAGGTACACCCACAGGGGCTGTTGTGGTCATTTCTACTGCTGATGAAGATAACTGCAAAACCAGAATGACCTCCCTTAGCTAGATGTCAGACAGCATGGACCATACAATCACAACTGGAAACAGGACCCTCTCCACAAAGGGAAAGTGTCCTGTCTGGTGGACCCCAGCCATAAACAAACTGTATGACAGATGAGGGTTACTAATGCAAGACAGAGCTACATCTCCAAAGGGAAGACAGCTGAGATCAGCACTAGTAGAAAGCTACATTATCTCATAAAGACATGCAAGGTCAACTTGGGGACATAAATCACCAAAGACAATGAAGGTAACCACACTGCTTTCTTCAGTTATGTCAGACACCTGGTTGTGAACCCTCGGATATGCTCAGAGTTGGTACACAACAACATATATTCAGTGACCTGACAGATATTGGCAACATTCCGGCGGACAGCTTCAGTGCGATGTACCCCTCCCTCACCCCCAAAACAAGATAGTTATCACTGCTGTATGTAACCTCACTGTCATCTTGGATGTCCATGTGAGAGCCACACTCAGCAAAGACAAGTACACAGCATCCATGGGACCTGCTGGTATCTCCAGTTGCATGCTATGTGAACTCCAGAAGGGGCTGGACCCATATATACAACTGCTAGTTAACCTTAGTCTTGCTACAGGATATGTACCTGAACACTGGCATACGGCAACAGTGGTCCCACTCCACAAGGGAGATGCCTCCACAGACCATGGCAACTACCACCACACAGGCTTAACCAGCCTTGTCTGCAAAGATATGGGAGGAGTCATGGAGCTCTTACACAGACACATTACTGACCTACAGACCCTTGTTCCCACCTAGTTCAGCTTTGTACAGGGCAGATCCTGCCTTTTGCACCTTTGCACCCGAAAAGTACCTACCATGAAGATCAGGGTTCTTCAACACATGTCATATGCTTTCGGAATAGAGGAAGTCCAGCTTTGTTCAGTGTCATACCGCATACTTACAGGTGACCTATGCCTGACATACAAGACCATGTCCAATCAGGATTTGGTAGACATGCTCCACTGCAAGCAATCCAAATCCACCAGAGCCATGAAAGCTGAGTATTTGAACCTCAGCACATACATGTATAGGACATGCTGGAGGGACAGAGCCATAACTCAGAGGCATCTCACACTCTAGCAGAGTATCCCAGTTCATGTTTGACAGAGTCCCTCACTGACTCTCTTCAGGAGACATCTGGACAACTGCATATGAGGCGGAGGCACAGACTAGACAGAGACACAGTCATGTTATTCAATTACGTAAGGGGGTGATAATGTGTCACTACTAAGTCAGAGGCACAATATTCAGAATCTATTCTGTACACTTATTACCACTATAAGGGGTGGCAATAGCCACATCACTATGGCTAGGCTTATACATGCACTAGGGCAGATAGCCTAGTATGAACCTGTGAACATAGGCCTGGGGCAGTTCCTGCTATTAGGACAGTGGTCTGCAGCAAGCTATATAGTAGTAGTCGGTTTTAGCCATTGGTTTTGACCATGGCTATTCCATGTTGCTTCTTGTTGTGGTACAAACATGGGTGTGTGGTTATCCATGCTATTTATTGCTAGTCACCCTCATTTTGTATCTTGTTCCATGTTTTTGCACATGTACATCACTGTATGACGTGCAGCTGTTTCCACAGGGTCATATCGTGGATATGGATGTTAGTTGGGGTCCTCAGGTGTGCATATTGTACATGATATTACATTACTTAACACATGGCATTCATGCCTCAGGTGGTGCTGCAGGGCCACCTCTGTCGGATACACATACTACACTCCCTGTACGTTTGGAAGCAGGTTGTGTCATGTTAGGCATCCCTGTTACTGTATGAGTGAGTCAGGGGGGTTATCAGTCCCAGGGTTCCTACTGCCCAAGCATATGTGCTATCGTTGCCTCTTTGCCAAGGCCAGGTCATACTGGGCACGCCTCCTTCTTCATTCATGCTAACGAGTGCAGACCTGGTTTAAAGTGCTTAAAAGTGCCTTTATGGCACTTTGATTGACAGGTCTTGTACTCATTTTGAAAGTCTGGAGACAAAAATAAATTCCCACTGCCAGTCTCGAACCCAGGACCTTGGTAACATTAGTCTGTATGACCTACCAGTAAGCCATGACAGCCATACAAAAACACTCTGCTAAAATAAATATAACAGTCAATAGTAGGAATTAGTATAAAGGCAATATAGGAGATGTACCATCCAAAGCATGTGAGGTAAAGTTTTAATGGCCAAATCACTGGATTCCCATACTAACCTTCACACTCACAGAACACTGTCAACAGCATACCAGCATCGTCCACGCCCTACAATCTGAAAGGGCTACGCCTATCTCACATACCTTTTTATAGCAGTGTCCTGAAATCACAGTGAGACATGCAATCAACACACACCTGGCTGCATGCAATTAGCAAATGCTGCCTTACAATTGGTGCAGGGGCCATCACATGGACCTATGCAGATACCTACAAAAGCATTCAGTACCCACACTCCACTCATGCAATACAGTCATTGCACAAACCTAATGAGAAAGAGAGAGAGAGACAGAGAGAGAAGAGAAAATATACAGACAGCCAGCAGCAAAACCATGAGTAGCAAACAGCAAGCAGCAAGCAAGCACCACTGACACAGCAACAGCTGCCACAAACACAGGTAATGCAAAGTAGCAGGTTAATACTGTGTTTACTGTGACACCTCAAATGTATCATAGTTCACTATCTATAGCTCTGTCCATGAGATAGGTTTTGTGTGCATAGTCCTGAAATATATACATATGTAATATTGCTGTACATGTTGCCCATACGTGACACTTCCGTAGCTTAGAACAGAAGGCCAGTTGTGCATATGATGCAGTAGATACCAGGGTCAGTAGAGGTTACTCCTCATTGGTGTGGGACCACTGTGTATGTATGGCACTCTTCAGGTACACATCCTGTAGTATGGCCAGGGAGTAATATCAGTCTGTAATGTGGTGCCATGTCCTCCAGGGGTGAATGTAGCACACATCCAGGGATACCATTCTGTAACAGTGATGCTATGTGTCCTGCAATGTTGAGGGTGGCCCTCACCTGGACATGTGAGAGGATAGGGAGGTTACAGTCATCTGTGATAACTAATTCCACTTGTGTAGGAGAATGGGGGGGGGATATCTGCACCTAAACTGTCTGCAACAATATTGCCAATATCTCAAACATGTTTTCCATACGGAAATGCACACACAGTAACATCCCACATCCACACACTTGCCACATTCAGGCTTCAAAACACTATCTAGGTATATTCTGGTACATCTGCATGTTACAGTAGCATGTAGCACTATACTGAGTAGTGTCAGTTGTCTGTTGCCATGTTGTTTGGATAGAGTAAAAGGAGCATTTGTTTATCCTACTTTGTTTTGTGGACATTACTTGAAGTGTAACCTTACATGCATCATTGGTAACAACACCTTCTGTGTTGTTGTTCTGTTTGTACAGGGTGCTGTCAACATCACTGTTTGTTAAGGGAAATGTGCACCCTGCAGTGCATAGCCCCATTTGGCAAAAGAGACATCCCACCCCACCATTGTGCACACACACCAACCCCACCCACAGTAAAGCATACTTTCCATTTGCAAGGTCCAAACCCCTACCTAGATGTGTTATGACTCTAAAGGCAGACACATTAGCAGAGTGTGCTATTTGCATTAGTAGGAGCAATCTTTTCCAATGCTGTACTTAGAGGGTGCTGACATCATCTGTGTTTACGAAGAGGGATGTGCACCCTGTAGTGTGTTCTCCCAGTTGGCAAAGGCACTTTCCCTCCACAGCGTTATGCACACACACAAACCCCACTCATACTAACACACATACATTCCCTTTGCAGGATTCAAACCCCTACCTAACTATGTTATGATACTAGAGGCGGACGCATTAGCAGAGCGCGCTATTCGCATTACTAGGAGATTTCATTTCAGTTGATCTACTTATAGGGTGCTGACATCATCAGTGTTTAGAAAGTGGAATGAGCTCCCTGTGGTGTGTTTCCACAGTTGCCAAAAGGGATGTTCTTCTCATACACACTTATACACACACTTACCCCCATTCACACACACACATGCCACTTGCTGGATTCAAACCCCTACCTAACTATGTTATGACACTAGAGACAGGCGCATTAGCAGAGCGCGCTATTCGGATTACTGGGAGGTAGCATTTCTACTGATCTACTTATAGGGTGCTGACATCTTCATTGTTTGGAATGGGGAATGTGCATCCTGTGGTGTGTTTTCACAGTTGTTAAGAGGAACATTTGAACTAAGTGTGTGAGCATGCCCAGTTCAGCCTTCCCATGGCATGTTGTGTGAATGATGTCTCATTTATCAAAGTGTGTGAGCATGCCCAGTGTGAGCTTTCCATATGTTGAACTATGCAGCCCATCACAGTTGTGGATGAGTGTGAACTCCAAAAATAACTCCTGTTTAAGGTTGTGTGTTCTGTGACATGTTGTGTAGTTACTGTCCAGATGCTTCCTGTGAACACAACAGGGATTATACTGTGCCTGCAGGTTTTGCATGGGATACTTTGCATACAATTGTTAACATCCATTCATACTGACCTAGCACTGTAGTACTGTATAGTGTAGTGGTTCAGTACTTTCACTGTGGTGGACAGTATCCTGGGCTTTAGTCCTATCACTGATTTACATTTCCATACTGTGCACAACAGCCTCTTTAGGGTCCAGTTGTGCACGTCTGCACAAAGGCAGTGCCTCTATGGACTCTGGTAATTACTGCCCCATAAGCTTAACAAGTGTAGTCTGCAAAGCTATGGAGAGGATCATAATGGAGCTCATAAAGAAAGATATGGCGGACATGCAGACATTGTACCTGTCCCAGTTTGTGTTGATCAAGGGCAAGTCATGCCTTTTGTACTTGGTTGACATTATCAAAACAGTAACTAAGGCCATTGATGAGGGAAAGGCAGTCCATAGAGCCTACCTTGCCCTTGAAAACACTTTCAACGCAATACCCCACTCAGGTATTGTAGGAAACCCTACCAACAGAAATGTACACCCATATGTCACAAGATCAGGTTGCAAACTGTCTTACGGACAGGACCCACAGGGTTAGAGTTGCTGGCACTATGTCAGACACCAGGCCAGTCACATGTGGTCTCACACAGGGCTCAGTCCTTGGCCCCTATTGTTTGTTATCTACTTCTCAGAAGTACAGGCCAACATGGGAGGACTTTGGCTGACAAAGTTTGCAGATGACTGCACACTGGGTGCCATAGTGGACAGTGCATCAGACACGGATATCCTTCAGAAGGGACTCACGGACACTGATAGCTGGTGCCAGAGCCATGGCCTGAAGTCAACTTGCAAAACATGTGTAGTCATACCCTTCAGGGAAAGCAAGGTAACCCCAAGCTACCATATAGGTGGCAATCCTCTAAGCACAGAGGAGGTTATCATGGACCTGGGGACCCAGGTTGACAGTCACTGTTCTGATGACACTCACATTGCTAAAGTGGCTAGTAGGACCTTCTACATTGTCCACATGATCAGGAAGGGATCCACATCCAGATCTAGTGGGTCATTGTTCCCCTGTACTCTTCACTTATCGGACCGGTGATCTGGTACACTGCCTTATCTGGATGTATCTCACCTGACATCTGCAGCAAGTGGAGAGACCCTGAATGTCCCCAACAAAAGGATAAAGGGTCTCCAACATCTGTCATATGCTGCCAGATTGAAGACACTACAGCTCTATTCAGTCACATACTGTCTGCTTAGAGGTGACATGTGCATGACATGCAAGCATGTCCAACCAGGGATTAATGGACATGCTCCACCTCAAAATCGTCAGATCCACCTGAACCACTAGTGCAAGTGACTTACACCGTAGCAGGGATGTACATTGGACATGTTGGAGGGTGGATTTATCACTCGGAGACTCCTATGCTGTGGAATACAATCACGGTCCATGTGAGTCACAGCACCTTGCTGGCTCTGTTCAAGAGGTATCCTGACCTGTGGATGGGAAATCATAGGTTTACCCGTGGATCGTCACTGTGTCACTGCTGGAGACAGGCACGTCAAACTAATGGGCACAGTACTGTTTCCATATAAGGGGTGGCGTACGCAACCAGACTCTGGGCTAGGCTTAGAACTGCCTTGGGGCAGATAGCCTAGTATGAACCTATGAACCTATGAAACTATCTGACCATGTTGCATTATGTTCAGATGTGAACTACTTACAACGGCCTCATCCAACATCAGTAGTGTATTCCACAACATGGGTGTACATTGGCAAACACTACCGATGTGCCCAAGGCCATTTCTAATGGTTATTGGATAGTGTGTTTGTCCATCAACACATCGTAAGTGCAGTTTGACATGACATATGTCTTGTTTTGTATACTGTGCCTCTGTCTACCTGTGACACAACATTGATACCCAGGGTATACCTACCATCTCCCATCCACTCGTTAGGATCCCTGTTGAGTAGAATCAATGAGTGACTCTATGGATAACCTGTACTGGTAGTTTACTCATGCGTGGTGGTGGCTTCTGTGTTATGGATAATGCAGTACAGCTTGTCCTATGTATGTCAGTGCTGGGGTTCAGGTCCCTCATGTGCATATCTCCCTGCCATTCACATTGTACAAGGTGCGGCATGTGCATTGCTGACAGCTTGGACATGGCTTTCTACATCAGGCACAGCTTGTGTCTGGGTGCGCACCATGGCAGTGTGTGGAGCTGCATTCTGTTTAATCAGGCGACACATTACATGTGTTCCAGCTCTTTGATACTCCTGGTGAGGTACTGTTGTGGACTTTACAGTTGCTGAATGTATCTGCTGAGGTACACCCACAGGCGCTGTTGTGGTCATTTGTAATGCTGCTGAAAGATAACTGCAAAACCACAATGACCTCCCCTTAGCTAGATGTCATAACCCTCATGATTAGGTTGGTATATGGATTGTTTCTGTTAACCCTACAGCCACATTTTTGTCCAATGCAGGATATCTATCACCTTGTGTCCCCATTCTGGCATTACATGTTAGGTATGTCATGGGTGCGACACCTATGTGGGAATTGGTGGTCACTTACTGGATTATCCACAGAGGCTGACTATACTGTTTTCACCATTTAACATGCTGACATGGCTATGGCACCAGTTGTCTGTTTCTATGTGGCCCTTTTATGGGATGCTTGTGTCAGCTGGTGTATCAGATATGTCAGGCGGCTTGTTGTCCTCTACAAACATGTTCCAGCACAGTCCTTACTTGTTGGCCTGTACCTATGGGGCATATATACCAGATGGTGAAGGTCCCAGGACCAAGCTTTGTGGGATGCCTGTTATATGTGGTTTGTAGTCTGACATGGCTGCTGCATGTCTGACCATGTCAGTTCTGTCGTTGGTCTGGTTTGCAACCCCTCTCATGACATTGGGGTGTATATATCAGCTGGTGAGCAAATCTATCACGGAACACATAGGGTATTGTACAGAAGGCTTTGCAAGGTCCAGCTACACTGTGTGGACCACATTGCCCTCATCACTGACTTCAAGTACTGTTTCAACTGAGTCACACATGTTTAGGGGTGGGGTCTGCACTTTGTAAACCCACACTGGGTAGGGTCGGGTGTCAATAGATCCACAATATCATTATGTCTGTGGTACATGCTGGTCCTTTCCATAGCTGTGCAGACCAAACCTCTCATGATTCTGTGGTGGTTGTTTTAGTATCCATTCAGGAGACACCTTTGTTGAGAACACCCACTGTTGTTGTACACTGCTCTTTGGAGTGCATTATCCTGTGGTAAGGGTGACATAATGTCAGGGAGGCGGCAGTCTGCTGGGGAAGGTATTTGGCATTATGGGGGGGGGGGTTTGCACTGCACATGTCAGGATGTATGTTGGCCATACCTGTGTGTGTCTGGTATGTTGTTTGTAATATCTGTGTGATCCGGAGCATATCCAGGAATCAACAACATGCTTACTACCATCATTTGCAGCAGCCTTGGGGTTATCTGTAGTGTCCTGTACAATCTGTATCATAATGGGTTCATACTAGGCTACCCCCCTAGGGCATCTGTAAGCCTGCATGTCCATTTTGTTTGATGGATTCTGGGGAATTGTCTACACCTGTGTCAGTGCTAGTATGATACCAGGGGTATAGTGACGAACAGCTCAGAAGCTGACTTCACACTTCTTTGGACTGAGATGGTATCCATTAAGCCCACTGGGCCAGTGGAAACCACAACACACAATGGTGACTCCTGCACAGACACTTTCTACGGACATCTCCGAGTAAGCATGGACCATGCAATCACAAATGAGAACGAGACCCTCACCACCAAGGGAAAGTGGCCTGTCTGGTGGACCCCAGCCATAAGCGAACTGTATAACAGATGAAGGATACTAATGCAAGACAGAGCTACATCTCCAGAAGGTAAGGCAGCTGTGATCAGCAGTAGTAGAAAGCTACATTCTCACATAAAGACACCCAAGTTCAACTTGGGGACATAAATCACCACAGACAATGAAGGTAACCACACTGCTTTCTTCAGTTATGTCTGGCCTGGGTGGGAACCCTCATATATGCTCAGATTTGGTACACAACAACTTATATTCCAGTGACCTGACAGATATTAGTGACACCCTGGCAGACCAGTTCAGTGCAATGTACCCCCTCCCTCACCCCCAAAAGATGATAGTTATCACAGCTGTATGTAACCTCACTGTCATCCTGGATGTCCATGTGAGAGCCGCAGTCAGCAAAGGCAGTACACAGCATCAATGGGACCTGATGGTATCCCCAGTTGCATGCTATGTGAACTAAAGATGGAGCTAAACCTGTATATGCAGATGCTATTTAACCTTAGCCTTGCTACAGGATCTGTACCTGAACACTGGCGTACGGCAACAGTGGTCCCACTCCACAAAGGAGATGCCTCCACAGACCCTGGCAGCTACCACCACACAAGCTTAAACAGCCTTGTCTGCAAAGCTTTGTGAAGGGTCATTATGGAGCTTCCACACAGAGACATTGGTGTCCTACAGACCCTTGATCCCACCCAATTCGGCTTTGTACAGGGCAGATCCTGCGTTTTGCACCAAGTTGACTACTTTGAAACTGTCAGTAGAGCCGTTGATGAGGGCTACACAGTCCACACAACCTACCTGCGCTTGGCTAAGGCCTTTGACACAATACCCCACTCAGGCATCATAGACAAGCTCAACAGCTGAAATATAACACCATATGTCACAGCATAGGTTGCAAAATGGCTCAGAAACAGAACCCATAATGTCAACATTGCAGGTGCCTTGTCAGGTTCAAAGCCAGTCACAAGTGGTGTCCCACAAGGTTGTGTCCTGGGACCTCTCTTATTTGGTATTTACTTTTCAGATGTGAAAGCTAACATAGGAGGGTTGTGGCTGACAAAGTTTACAGATGACTGCAACCTGGGCACCATAGTGAATACATCAGCCAGCACACACATCCTACAGACTGCCGTCACACAGACAGATAGCTGGTGCTGGACTCATGGCCTGAAACTGACTGCAACTGATGTGTAGCCATCCCTTTGGGAGGAACACAGTACCCACAGATCTGTACACAGACAGCAACCCAATGAGTACAGGAAACAAATCAGACAGCTGGGGACACATGTAGATAGTGACATCTCATTTGACACCCATGTTGCCAAAGTTGTTTGACAGACTTTCTATCTTGCCCACCTTATCATCGAGGGTATTCCATCCAGACCATAGGAGGTCATTGTACCACTATACTTCTCCCTTATCAGGCCCATGCTTGAATACAACGCCCCATTTGGTATGTACCTCAACCAGCACTTGCAGCAGCTGGAGAGACCCCACAAGTACCTTACCATGAAGATCAGGTATCTACAACACATGTCATATACTTCCAGAATAACTAAAAACATGCTTTTTCAGTGTCATACCACATACGTACAGGTGACCTATGCCTGACATACAAGACCATGTCCAATCAGGATTTGGTAGACATGCTCCACTGCAAGCAATCCACATCCACCAGAAACATGGGAGCTAAAGATTTGAACCTCAGCACATACATGTATAGGACATGCTGAAGGGACAGAGTCATAACTCAGAGGCATCTCAAACTCTAGCAGAGTATCCCAGTTCATGTTAGACAGAGTACCTCACTGACTCTCTTCAAGAGACATCTGGACAGCTGCATGTGGACAGGGGCACAGACTAGACAGAGGCATAGTCACGTTATTCAATTATGTAAGGTGGTCATAATGTGTCACTACTAAGTCAGAGGCACAATATTTCGTATCTATGCAGTACACATATTACCACTATGAGGGGTGGCAATAGCCACATCACTATGGCTAGGCTTATAAATGCAGTAGGGCGGATAGCCTAGTAGTAAACTATGAAACTTTGACACTATGGTGTATGTGTAGGTGTTGTCAGTCGAGCAATGTAATGTGGTTTGGGGGGCTTGATATCTTCCTGTATTCCGACATTGTTTTGTCTATTCCTTCTAGCATGTCAAGGGATCGGTTGCTACTGTCCTCTCCTACTCATCTGGTGGACCTGGGAATATCGAGGCAATGTTACAATTGCCTCGTACACTGACAACCCTCTCCTTCTCCCATAAACAGAAATACATGCGAGAGATGCAACTCTATAGCCAAAGTGGAGGCTGACCTATCTCAACATAGGACTGGCAAGACCAGAGAGTAGGATAAGATAACCACACACACCACAAACCCAGTCTCACATATCACTATCACAACTTCAAATCATACACATAGACACACAGAGACATACTCGGAGGCTATGATCAGACATCTACCAGAACAGCAGAGGCCACCACAGCAGACACCCACACAACTGCCTCCACAGGGCACAGCACATGCAACACATAGACCACAGAGTCAGTGAGCCAAACAGTCACAGCCATTACGGCCAAACACAATGGCAGGCACACCTGTCATAGGTGACTCCATAGCCAGACACACTGACATCCAACTCACCAGATTGAGTAAGGAGGGTCACAGTAAGCTGCCTATTGGGCACTGGAATCCACCACATAATGCAGGCACTCAGGTCACTGAACTGCAAGTACAAGTATGACTCAGTCAATATCCATGCTGGTGGGGACAACCTGAGATGTACCTCCCTGGACTACATGAAAAGAGTCATAGAGGATCTCTCTGATTATGTAGGCCAGGCAGGTATGACCCTGACCTTGAGCAGTATCCTACCTTCACCAAGTATGATGCCACCTAAACAGAGACAGGATGATCAGCTGTAATAATTGTCTTAAACTATAATGTCATTCAAAGGGGGTCCAATGTCTGTCTGCCTTCAATGACATGCTGGACAGGCCACACTGATCCGCAAGGGACAGCTTGCACCTGTCACCCATGGGCTTCAGATTTTGACTAAGGCTCATGCCACCCCATTGTGCCTCTTTTATGCAAGGATCAGATTGTACACCTACCACCCTAGGCGACAGCAAAGGGAAACACTAAGGGTAATGCTGCTCAATGCCAGAGGTCTCAACCTCAAGCTGCACACACTCGACACCCTTCTCAGTATGGGGAACATTGATGTCTGTGCTGTGACTGAAACCTGGTTCACGCCTTCTGACAGCACCCTGGCACTATCAAGTGTTACCTCGTATCATGCATTCCAGCCCCACAATCCGGACAACACCGAGAAAGGAGGGTGGGTGTCCATATTCATCAAGGACACCCTCACCTCATGGTTGGTGGCAACACACGATGCATTGGACACCATCCGGGTGCAATTAACCATAGGCAAGACTGCTCTGCAGTTTGTAGCATGTTACAGGCCATCCTCTGAAACTCAGGTACCTCACAAAGCTTTCATGAAAACAGTGGCGGGATACATGTACCTGCAAACACCATCACACTGGGTGATTCAAACTATCCAAATATAGACTGGGATCAGTACTCCAGCCCCAACACTCTAGCCCACAGGTTCCTAGAGTTCATACACTCACATGCCATGGAACAACTAGTCACCATCCCCACAAGAGGAGACAACATAGTAGATCTCATCATCACAAACATGGGGTCACAATGTTCAACACCAGAGGTATACCCATCATTGGTGAGATCAGATCATAACCTACTCTCAGTGGAAGTCCACATCCCACCCCACCCCAGATAGAAAAGACCACAGTGCAGAACTTCTCAGAAGCCGACTACACACTTCTAATGACTGGTGTGGTCTCTTTCAAAGCCCCCAAGCCAGCAGACACCATTACCCAAGCCACTGTATCACTTACAACTGCCTTCTACCAGCACCTTCAGGACTGCATGGATCAGGCAATCCCAAACAAAACACAGACTCGTTGTACCAGAGGCAAGCGTCCAGTGTGGTGGACCTCAGCCATAAACAAGCTCTACAACACAAGGAAGGAGGTACTACAAGATAGGAGATATCCGTGGAAGGGTAGACACCCCTGCTCAATATAGGTGAAACACTGAGTTCCCCCATGAAATCATCCAAGGCGAATATTGGGAGTAAACCCACTAAGGACTCACGGGACAACCATGAGGCCTTTTATACATCGTTACACACCTGGGAGGAAACTCCCAGATATGCTCAGAATAGGCTCAGAATGCTGTAAATATCACTGAACCTACAGACATTGCCAACATACTGGCTGACAGGTTCAGTGCAGATTTCTCCCACACCCCTCCACCACAACTGGAGAGATATGCATGAAAGAGGATTGTAGCCCCCAAACATCTCAAATGCTCAGGTGGGAACTGCTCTATCCAAGGGAAAGAACGCAGCATCCATGGGACCAGATGGTGTCCCTGGTTTTGTGCTCCATGAACTCACTCAAGAATTAAACCCGCAGTCAGGGCAGCTGTTTGATCTTAGCCTCAACTCAGGATATGTTCCCAAGGAGTGGCATATGTCAATGGTGGACCCACTTCACATGGGGTGCCTCCACCGACCACAGAAACTACCATCCCATCAGCTTGACAAGCAGGGTCTGCTAAGCTATGGAGAAGATCAGAATGGAAGTCATATATGAGGACATAGGGGACTTGCAGACATTAGATCCAAACCAGTTAGGCTTTGTCGAGGGCAGATCATGCCTTTTAAACTTGGTTGACTGTTTCATAACAGACACCAAGGCCATTGACAAGGGCAAGGCACTCCACACAGCCTACCTTGACCTGGCAAAGGCTTTCAACACAATACCCCACTCGGGTATCATTGAAAACATCACCAGCTTAAATGTGAACCCATACATCACAAGATGGGTTGCAAACTGGCTACGTGACAAAACAGACAGGTTCAGACTTGATGGTGCCATGTCACACTCCACAACTGTCACAAGTGGTGTCCCACAGGGCTCAGTCCTGGGCCCACTATTGCTCAGCATCTACTTTTCAGGCGTACAAGCAAACACAGCAGGATTATGGCTGACAAAGTTTGGAGATGACTGCAAACTGGGAACCATAGTTAGCCACCCATCTGACACAGACATCCTTCAGAAGGGTGTCATAGACACGGATAACTGGTGCCAGAGCCATGGCCTTACATTAAACACTAAACAATGCATAGCCATACCCTTTGGGAAGAACAAGGTTGCCACTAGTTCCCATGTAGGTGGCAATCCTGTAAGCACACAGGAGGTTATCAGGGACCTGGGCACCCGGTTGACAGTAACCTTTTGTTTGACACTCACGTTGCCAGGGTAGTTAGGTAGAACTTCTACATTGCCCACCTCATCATGCAGGGATTCACATCTAGATCCAGGAGGTCATTGTTCCCCTGTACTCTTCACTCATCGGACCATTGATTGAGTGCAATGCCCCATTCAGCATGTATATGACCCGACACCTATGGCAATTGGATGGGCCCACAAATTCCTCGACAGGAGGAGAAAGGGTCTCAAACATATTTCTTATGCTGCCCGACTGAAGGAATTCCAGCTTGATTCCGTGACTTACCGTCTGCTCAGAGGTGACCTGTGCCTGACATCCAAGACCATGTCCAAACCTGAGTTAATGTACACGCTTCACCTCAAGACCTCTACATCCATCAGAACTACAGGGGCAGGAGATTTAAACCTCAACACAGATATTAATAGGATGTGCTGGAGGTACAGATTCTTCACCCAGAGAGTCCCTATGCTGTGGAACAACATCCTGGTACATGTGAGGCTGAGTACCTCACTGGCTTTGTTCAAGTGAGATCTTAATCAATGGATGGGAGATTGCAGGTATGCCCCAGGGATAACCTCAGTATCACTGCTTGTCAGAGGCACAGCAATATAATGGGCAAATTATCCGTCAGAGTGAAGGGGTGGCAGACTCCACGGAACTCTGGTCTAGGCTTATAAATGCCCTAGGGCAGATAGCCTAGTATGAACCTGTGAACATAGGCCTGGGGCAGTTCCTGCTATTAGGACAGTGGTCTGCAGCAAGCTATATAGTAGTAGTCAGTTTTAGCCATTGGTGTTTGACCATGGCTAATCCATGTTGCTTCTTGTTGTGGTAACAACAGGGGTGTGTGGTTATCCATGCCATTTATTGGTAGTCACCCTCATTTTGTATCTTGTTCCATGTTTTTGCACATGTACATCACTGTATGAGGTGTGACCCTGGTAGTGTCAGGGTGCTGATGTGGGCTTTGACCCTGTTTTCTATTACAGCACTGATATGTGCATTCCCTATACTGTGTGCATTTACACTGCACACATCTTGCTGTTTATACCTTTGGCATTGGGTAGCATTACATCTAGGTTCCTATCCCTTGTGATAGCTATGAGGTGGGTTTGTGTTTTGTGGTTTATGATTGGTGAGGGTGGATGTTAGTCATGGTCCTCAGGTGTGCATATGATACATGGTGTTACATTACTTAACACATGGCATTCATGCCTCGGGTGGTGCTGCAGGGCTGCCTCTGTCGGATGCACATACTACACTCCCTGTACGTTTGGAAGCAGGTTGTGTCATGTTAGGCATCCCTGTTACTGTATGAGTGAGTCAGGCGGGTATCAGTCCCAGTGTTCCTACTGACCAAGCATATGTGCTATCGTTGCCTCTTTGCCAAGGCCAGGGCATACTGGGCACGCCTCCTTCTGCCTACTGGGACAAGGTCAGGTTGTTCCTCCTCCGAGTCACCCCTGCCTGTGGTGGCCTTGGCAATGGTGGGGGATGTTTGGCCCAGCCCTGTGCTGGTCCTGCTGCAGCTGTTTCCATGGGATCATATTATGTAGCATAGCACATATCATGATCATTTGGGTACATGTAGTTGGTGTGTACTGCAAAGCTCCACCAGATGTGTCCAGACACGGAACCGTGACTTGAGCAGCCCAAACACACGCTCTATGATATTACGTGTTTGTGCGTGTGCCTCATTATGGCGTTCCTGTTCAGGTGTGTGTGCATTTCTGATGGGTGTCATCAGCCACGGCTCAAGTGCATAACCAGCATGCCCCACTAGGTGTCCGTGTGGGAAGTCCCCATTGGCAAATGATTGGTACAGCTGCGTCAGATGCCAGATGTGGGAATCGTGGTAGCTCCCAGGGCAGCCAGCACACACATTCATTATTATGCCCTGGGCATCACACACGACCTGGCAGTTGATGGAGCGGTATCCCTTGCGGTTAATGTAGACTCTACCCCGCTCACGGCTGGTGCTTTGATGCGTATGTGCGTGCAGTCTATTGCACCCAGCACCTCAGGGTATCCCGCTATTTGCTGGAAGAGGCGCATATTGCTGGCCACAACCCCACGGTCATTAGGGACATATATATGATCACTGACATGTGGTGACATGGCATCCAGGAACTGGTGCAGTACCCTGGAGGCTGATGCCTGTGATATCCCCATCATATCGCCAGTTGGTCTCTGGAAGGTACCTGTTGCTAGTATTCTTAGGCCAACACATACCTTGGTTTCCACTGGGATGGGTTCCCCTCTGTTGGTTCTGTGTGTGAGGTGTGGCCTGCACAGCTCAACAATCTGCTGCAGGAGCTCTCTGTCCACTCTATAGCGCTCTACTATCTCCAGCTCATGTAACCCATGGTAGGTGACCCTAGGCCTGTATACTCTTCTCCTTCTCCTCACTCTGGGTTGTCTGTCAGCATCTGCATTATCACCACCCTCAGCAATTCGCCTATGCCTGATTATAATAGCCATGGCAGCCCTAGCATTTCTGCTCTGAGTTCAGCTTATTTTCAGTTTTCAATTCTGAGAACTTAGTTTCTGGCAGTATCTCTCGTGAGAAACAGCCTGCACTGCTCTTTGTTGTGTTTTAAGTGCTGGGTTGGGCTTCTAGTCTGCCTGTGTCATTGCCTGCTTGTAATTGTTTCCACCAATTAACCCCAGCAGTATTCCTGGCAGTTTCCCTGTATTTTGGTTGTTTCCTGTTTCCTCTCTGTTTCCTGAAGGGGAGCAATGTGCACACCAGCTTAAACACGCTCACAGTCACTTAAGCGGCGTACACATCCCTACGGTGTTACAGCGCGCACACATCCTTACGGTGTTAGCTAGGCTGATTCATGCTAAAGCAGCGCACACTGCCTTACACGTGCGCCCGCGCAAACCGTTGTAAACAGTTTGCAACACGCTCCCACATGTAGAACCTGCCTTACCGCGCACACAGCGCGCATGCACGTATATCAAGAAACTTAGAGTGTAGGGATGGCGTATGCCCTCAATTTCTTGACTTTCCTAGTGTTCTGTTGGGACACACCTCCCTCCCTGATGTCTGTCTGTCATCTGTTACCTTACATTGCCCTCCAATCTGGTACATTTCTTTCTATCCTTCCCCGTGATGTCACCTACCTCTTACTCTGTTCCTCCCCTTCTCTAACTCTTACACTACTCAGAAAGTGCTCATTACCTATGTGGCAGTGTGATTCAGTATTGTAACCCTCATTTACATAGGATTGCCTAGTAATGCTTAGTTACATATCTTACACGGAGCTTCCCCTTGACAACCACTAAGCGGAGGCCATATTGTTTTAGTCTGCAAGTCCCTCCATTGACATTCCATGTAATACATAAATCCCACAATTGTGGGCTTATAAGCCGGTTTTAGTTTTAGGTAGCGCACCCGTTTGCGGGTGTGCTGCAGTTAAACACAAAAATCCCGTGAAAAAAAAAAGTTATATAATTTATTTTTGCAACACTTTTTCATGCCAATGGCCACATATTTGGCCATTGGCATGCTTACTCTAACAAATGCACCCTTTATTTGGAGCTGACATAGCTCCGTTTTTAATTTTGCAGAAATGTACTCAGTTGTCAGCTGAGTACATTTCTGCAGCTAACACGTCCGTTACATGGACTGGTTTGGGCTTCGTGGATCGCTCACATACCTCATTTGCATATCTGTCAGCTGCAAATGAGGTATTGAGCATTTCCACGCCCACTCCGTGTAAGAGACGTGTTAGCTGTCTCTTACACGGAGATTTGGGCTGTTGCTGAATCAGGAGGCTTACACGGAGGCTTACACTACTCTTAAACTCCGTGTAAGCCTTCCTGAATCTGGCCCTTGGTGTACTCTGTTTTTTTGATATTATGAAATTCAGTATTTTGAGTTTTCAGTATTTTGAACTTTCAAGATTTTGGACTCAGTATTTTGAGATTATGAGATTTTAAGATTTAGAAGTGGACCCATATATATATATATATATATATATATATATATATATATATATATATATATATATATATATATATAAATTAAAGCAGAGACCATATATGGAGTTTGTTTATGACGGGGGTTTGTGGGATGGGATTTGAGAGGAAGAATGAAAATTGACAACACAGATGGAAAGTTATGGTGAGTACATAACTTCTTTATCTGATGTTGTCAATTTTCATTCAATCCTCAACTAATGGAAGAGAGTCCTTAGCTGCAGGGAGGACTCAAGGAAGGATATTTTTGAGCACAATTGAGCCAAATGATGCTCTACCTCTGGAGACCAAATCCAATTTGCAATGAGTAACAAAGGTATGGGGAGTAGCCCAAGTTGCTGCTGCACATATGTCGTTCATGGATGCTCTTTCTTGAAAAGTGAGGAAGTTGCCATGGCTTTGGTTGAGTGAGTTCATAATTGTTTTGGTGGGTGATAACCAATTTGTTGTAAATAAAGAAGGCACAGTCAGTAAGCCAGCTGGCTAAAGTTACTTTGGTTACTGGATTACCCAACTTTACATCTGCATAAGAAACAAATAATTGATCAGTACTTCTGATTTCTTTTGTTCTATGTAAATAAAAATGTAATTGCCTATGAACAACTAGCAAATGAAATAAGTATTCTCCTTTGTTTGGATATTCAAGGAAAAATACTGGTAAATTAGTAGACTGGTTGATGTCAGATCCAGGCACCACCTTAGGAAGGAAGGATGCATTGGTTCGTAGTGTAACTCTATCCTGATGAAAGATCAGATATGGCAGTTTTGAGGATAAGGCCTGAATTTCAGAAATTGATCTGGCTGAAATAATGGCCACTAATAATAAGGTTTTCTCAAGAAAGATATTTAAGATCACACTTATCTGCAGGTTAAAAAGGGGGGATGTATTAGTGCTTGCAGTACCAGATTCAGATCCCATCAAGGGGTAGGATCTTTAAAAGGTCTCAATAACAGTGTGCCTCTTAAAAAAGCCTTGCAAAGCTTATGAGAAGGAAGTGAAGAGCCATCAAATCCGAAATGAAAATTAGAAATTCAACAAGAGAAAACGACCAACCTGTGCTATGTAAACATCTCATCAAACAGATAAACCAGAGTAAAACAGTCCAAAAACGTAGAATGATGAGATGACACCAGGATCTCAGCATAAAACGAACAATCTTTTATTTTAAAACAACATAAGCACTTTCACAGCTCTTGCTACTTCTTCAGATGTCAGTATAAAAATGAAGTCACACACACAGCAATTTATACAGAAATTTAACTAGCAAATCAACCAATTAAACAATTATATATTAAAAGAATACAAACAATAAATGTAATAAAAATTAAAAAATAAGAAATAAACTTAAAATCAACTAGTGCACATAAGTGCAAGTAAAGCTCATCTAAAAAGTGATTGTGTCTGTAACAAAGGTTTAAGGAGGACTTTATCATTTAGTCCTGAGCCATAATCAGCCATTATACAATTCCTCCTCTAAAACGTGCACGCTGATTGGCCAGCCCAACCAGCATGCCCGTTGTAAATCCCTCAATATACTAATGGAAAAAGGTCCGGTCGCCCGGACTTTTTCCGTTAGTATAAAACACTGTCTCGCTATGTTAAAAGAGTTTAACATAGCGACACAGGTTTAAAAAAAGCAACGCAGATCTCCATTGCTTTTTTTAAAGCTGTCTCGCTATGTTAAACTCCTTTAACATAGCGACACAGTGTGTAAAAAGCAACGGAGATCTTGCGATCTCCGTTGCTTTTTTTTAAACCTGTCTCGCTATGTTAAATGAGTTTAACATAGCGAGACAGCTTTAAAATAAGCAACGGAGATCTCCTTTGCTTATTTTAAAGCTGTCTCGCTATGTTAAACCCATTTAACATAGCTTAGTAAAAGCAACAGAGATCTTGCGTTCTCCGTTGCTTTTGCCCACAACTCTGATGTACTGCATAGGCATCGCAGTACATCAGAACTGCCGAGAATACCAGACAGCTGCGGAAGGGCAGCAAAGAGGCATTATACAATGCCATTATTTAAGAAAAGTAATTATTTCTTTTCTTAAATAATGTCATTATATAATAACAATAACGCCTGGGTGTGGGTAATGCTGGATTTACCCACGGTTGTCTTTGTTTGGTCCCTCGGGCTTCGCCCTCGGGACCAAACCACGCCAACCGTGGGTAAATGCAGCATTACCCACACCCAGGCGTGGGTTATTGCTATATTAATCTAGCTATCCACTTGCTCTCTATTGCTTTCAGCAGCATTCCAACATCACCCAGCCTCTTAGTAGCTGCCACCTGTGCTATATCCTAAAACTTAAAACAATGTGTGTGAGGTGAGCTTCACATGTTTAGAAAGAGCACTGCACTCAGTACCATTATTATGTCTTAAGTGCACTACTATATGTTCCTTCATCTATCAGTCTTGCCTACATATAACTTTGTGTAGGCAGTGCAGCACGCTAAATAAACCACACGAGAAGAAGTACAAGTAGCTTGAACATCAAACACATACTGTTTACCCTGATCTGGATGTATAAACATACCAGTAGTGTCAATATAATGGCAGCACTTACAAGTATGACATGGTCTAGTTCCTTTATAAGTGGAACCCATTTTATTCCTAGTAGTTTTACCAACAATAAACTGTTTTGGATAGCAAAGCATCTGTTTTAAAGATCGTTTCTTCTTAAAGAGAAGGTTAGGTTTTTCACCCACTATCTTTTTAAGATCATTGTTCGTTGTTATAATGGGCCAATGCTTCCTTATAATATCCAAGACATACCCTGTAGTATACGAATAAGTCACCTATACCCTGCATTTCCCGTCACTCAGTCTCTTGGGGTGAACAGAAGGTGGATTTGAAGAAAAGAAGGGCCTGCCTCTACCTTCTCTAACATCAGAGACTTTATTCAGTACTTGTTGTACATTACACCCTTTGTAATCCCTAGCCACAAACTTATTTTCCAGGTCTTTCATTTCAGCCATAAAATTGCCTTCACTGACATTTACCCTTGAGACTCTTAAGTCCTTGCCCTTGTACTATGTTATCAAATACATATTCAGGGTGCATGCTTGTTCGGTGTAAAAAGTTGTTCCTATAACAAGGTTTCATGTATAGTGAAGTATCCATCTGTCCACTGCTTGAAACTCTGATAAGTACATCTAAGTAACTAATTTCTACCTTGGAATACTCAGCTGAAAATCTCAGAAATGTAGTACTAGCATTAATATCTTCTATAAACTTAACCGACTCATCTCGTGTACCCTTTCAAATCAAAAATAAATCACCCACAAAACATCTGTAAAATAAAATGTGTTCTACATATATAGCAACCAATATGTACTTAAGTTCCCAAATGAGCATGATGAGATTGGCGTAGCTGTTGGCACAGGCTTGTACTTCTTCAGAAATGGATCTTGACAGGTTGTCTGAAAGTTCCTTAATCAGGTCCCTCTGTAACCTGGTGAAATGTGCCAGATAGTTCAGTGATCTTAAGGCGAAGGTTGCTGAAGCAAAGATATGTTTCCCAAGCCTACCCATCGTACAAGACTTCTTGTTGGGGGGATGGACAGTGGAACTCTCCTCAGCTAGTTCCTTCTTAGTGGCCACCGTCATGACCATGGCATCAAAAGGCAGCCCTTTAGCCCAAAACTGCTTGTCTTCCTGTGTTGTCATAATTTTGTAAGGTCTCTGAGGAACTAGCTCAGTGGTGTTTGGATCCTTCCATGCCCACCGAGAGATCAACTTAGTGAGCTTGTCGGTGGGCCGAGTCACCCATGAGGTAGACGGGCCAGTACCAAATGCCTCCAGGAGTACAGCTTCTTCAGACAAAGGGTTGCTGGCCTTCCAGCCACCTGTCTGTTTCAGGATTTCTAGGATGTCTCCAAATAAAACATCATCAGGCGGTTACTGTGGAAACTCTTCACCCTCATCAAAATCTGTATCTTCTGTGATAGATTTGAAAAGCAAAGATATCCTGATTGAACCCTTTTGGCCTTGTAGATTTGGTTCCCCTTTCTTTGGCCTCATTGACTCTACCCACCGTGGACTCTAGATCTGACTTCAGACCTCCTGTCTCACCTGACAGGCATGATTCATTCAGACATATAACTTCTCTAAAGCAAATTTCACACTCCTCAAAACCAAGGTGGAATCCTTCAAAGCCCCCGGGCCTGTGGAAAATAT
This sequence comes from Protopterus annectens, assembly GCF_019279795.1. Classification (NCBI taxonomy): domain Eukaryota; kingdom Metazoa; phylum Chordata; order Ceratodontiformes; family Protopteridae; genus Protopterus; species Protopterus annectens. The sequence continues at coordinate 947,418,097 of NC_056727.1, forward strand.
GGCCCAGACCACAGAATCCTTTATAAACGCATTCTATGAACACCTTCAGGAATGCATGGATCATGCAATCTCAAATAAAACCAAGACCCAATCCTCCAAAGGCAGACGTCCTGTCTGGTGGACCCCAGCCATAAACAAACTATACAACAGAAGGAGGAAGCTACTACATGATAGAGCAAAATCCCAAAAAGGGAAGGCATCTCTGATCAGTATTAGCAAAAAACTACGGGCAATCATAAAATCGTCTAAGGCCAGCTTCGAGAGAAAAATTGCACAGGACACTAAGGATAATCACAATGCTTTCTTTAGTTATGTTAGGAACCTGGGTAGGAATTCCCAGATATGCTCAGAATTAGTCCAAAATGACAAAAAATACACCAAACCCACAGACATTGCCAACATCCTAGCTGACAGGTTCAGCGCAAACTTCTCCCCCCCTCCCCACCAAAAGGGCAAATATCTATCCCAGCAGAGTGCTGCCCCCCTGACATCTCAGATGCTCAGGTAAGAGCCGCCCTCTCCAAAGCAAAAAACACAGCATGAATGGGACCAGACGGTGTCATGGGCTGCGTCCTACATGAACTCCAAGAAGAGCTAAACCCAAACATAAAACTACTGTTCAATCTCAGCCTTACTACAGGATATGTACCCAAAGAGTGGCGTACAGCAACAGTGGTCCCTCTCCACAAAGGTGGTGCCTCAACGGATCCTGGAAACTATTGCCCTATAAGCCTGACTAGCTTGGTCTGCAAAGCTATGGAAAGGATCATCATGGACCTCATAAATAAAGATATTGGGGACCTACAGACACTGGATCCTACCCAGTTTGGCTTTGTTAAGGGCAGATCCTGCCTCTTAAACCTGGTCAATTTCTTTGAAACAGTCACCAAGGCCATTGACGAGGGGAAGGTGGTCCACACAGCCTACCTGGACCTCGCAAAAGCCTTTGATACAATACCCCACCTGGGCATTATAGATAAGCTCACCAGCTTAAATATAAACCCCTATGTCACTAGATGGGTTGCAAACTGGCTCAAGGACAGAACCCACATGGTTAGAATTGCTGGAGCCATGTCAGACACCAAACCAGTTACAAGTGGCGTCCCACAAGGCTCAGTCCTGGGACCTCTCTTGTTCAGTATATATTTCTCGGAGGTACAGGCCAACATGGAAGGAATGTGGCTGACCAAGTTCTAATATGACTGCAAACTGGGCGCCATAATCGACTCTCCAGCCGACACAAGCATCCTCCAAAAGGGCCTCACAGAAACAGACAACTGGTGCTAGAGCCATGGCCTCAAGCTAAACGCCAAAAAGTGTATAGTCATCCCCTTTGGCAAAAACAAAGTGCCCACAAATTACCACATAGGTGGTAATCCATTAAGTACAGAAGAAGTAATTAGGGACCTGGGGACCCAAATTGATAGCAATCTCTCATTTGACAACCACGTGGCCAAAGTGGTTAGAAAAACATTTTATATAGCCCACCTAATCATGAAGGGATTCACATCTAGATCAGGGGAGGTCATCGTGCCTCTTTACTCATCCCTCATTAGGCCCATAATTGAGTACAATGCCCCTTTTGGGATGTACCTTACCAGACACCTGCAGCAACTGGAAAGACCCCAGAAGTACCTCACCAAGAGGATCAAAGGGCTCAAACAGATGCCATATGCTGCCCGGTTAAAGCTCTACTCAGTGGCATACCGCCTGCTCAGAGGCGATCTGTGCCTGACGTATAAAGCCATGTCCAACCCGGAATTAATGGACATGCTGCACCTCAGAAAATCCAAATCCCATCGAGCTACGCGCTCGAGAGACTTGAACCTCAGCACTGAAATAAATAGGACATGCTGGAGGGACAGATTCATAACCCAGAGGCTCTCTTCACTCTGGAATAAAATCCCAGTCCAGGTTAGGCAGAGTCCCTCATTGACTCTCTTCAAGAGGAATCTTGATGAGTGGATGGGAGATTGTAGGTTTACCCCGGGTATCACTTCTGTGTCACTGTTAGACAGAGGCACAGTATACTAAACTCGAAAAAGGGCATAGCAAAATTAATTTAAAATGAGTGGCGAAAGCCAAACACACTCTGGCTAGGCTTATAAATGCCCTAGGGCAGATAGCCTAGTATGAACCTATGAACCTATATCAAACCTCAGCCTGGCTTCTCCAGTTCTATTAATAGCCAGACAACCTATGCTCTCCTCTTCAGTCTGTGAAATACTCTTATCTTTATGTAAACCATCTACATGTAAACTTTACTCTAGTAAATGGAGAAGATTTGCTTACTGGGCCTGCCAAAATAATGTTGATCCTTTTCAGCCCACCTATGAACCTATATCAAACCTCAGCCTGGCTTCTCCAGTTCTATTAATAGCCAGACAACCTATGCTCTCCTCTTCAGTCTGTGAAATACTCTTATCTTTATGTAAACCATCTACATGTAAACTTTACTCTAGTAAATGGAGAAGATTTGCTTACTGGGCCTGCCAAAATAATGTTGATCCTTTTCAGCCCCTTTGCATAGTTTCCTTGAATTTTTAGCTTTCATTTTTAAAGAAGGAGCTAGCTTGCCCACGGTTAAGGTTCAACTGGAAGCAATATTGAATTTTCACATCAGATTTGATGGTGTTTCTGTTGCCTCCCATAAACATTACATTTTTGCAAGGTACTCTCCTTCTCAGGCCGCACCTTCAGGGACCCTACTCCCCCATGGGACCTCAACCTAGTACTGCAGCAACTTACTCAATCCCCCTTTGAACCTATGGCTAAATGTGACCTCAGATACCTTTCTTGGAAAATAATTTTTCTAGTAGCCAATACTTCTGCCAGAAGAATTTCAGAGATTCAGGCATTGTTTTTGAAACCACCTTACTTGATATTTCACAAAGACAGAGTCACTTTATGTACTAACCCTTCTTTTCTTCCTAAAGTGGTATCAGAAGCTAATATAAATTAATCTATTAATTTGCCCATATTCTTCCCCATATTTTCTAAGTTGAATACATGCTACACTTACTAGATTTTCACAATTACATTTTTACCTACACAGAATGGAAAATTTCAGGAAGTCTGAACAGTTATTTGTCTTTTTTTCAGACATGAAATTAGACTAGGAAAACCTGTTACCAAAATTACTCTAGCCAGATGGTTTACAGATTGTATTTCTTATATGTGTGTGTTTGTATTATGTATATGTATATGTATGTATATATATATATATATATATATATATATATATATATATATATATATATATATATATATATGTATATATATATATATATATATAGACAGAGATAGATATAAACCAAAATGGGCGCTACCTTGTCGAAACCTTTAAGAGCTCACTCCACTAGAGCCATGGTTGCTTCATCAATTTTTCAGTCTAGAGCATCCATGGATGACATTTGTGCAGCAACAACTTGGGCTACTCCCCATATATTTGTTATTCATTACAATTTGGATATGGTCTAAAGCAGCAGGGCATCATTTGGCTCAGTGATGCTCAGGAATATCCTTCCTTGAGTCCATCCAGGGAATTAGGTAGTTGGGGACTCTGTCCCATAAGCTGAGGATAGAATGAAAATTGACAACATCAGACAAAGAAGTTATGTACTTACCATAACATTCCATCTGTGTTGTCCATTTTCATTCTTCTTCAACTCCCCTCCCAGCAACCTCCTGCCTTACGAACTTCTGGAAGAGCAAGTGTTTTTTTTTAGTATGCCACTTCCTTGATATATAGGTCCAGATATAGTCTCCTCTCTTTCTCTCTGGCTAAATTGTGTCTTTCTGCTTTTTCTTAGCAAATAAGATCTGCGGTAATTGGGGTTGGTAAATTGTGGGTAAGGGAGTAGCTTGAGAGTTTTCTGGTTACCATGAGCTTTTGCAATGGCCGAGTCAGATCTGAGGGATTGGATCCGAACCCAAATGTTGAGGACAGAATGAAAATTGACAGCATCAGATCTGCCATTATGGTAAGATTTTACACAACTGTACTATATCTTTCCATTCACATGTTGCAGAATTCCTTTCATCTGTGAAAGTGCCATAGCTCAAGAAGTAACTTGGAAGGAGAAAGGACCAGCAGATCCCTCAAGGAAGCCATGAAGGATGGCACTAGCAAAATCAGCTCTAGCTCTAGAGATTCCATCCAACTTGTAGTGCTTGGTAATAGTATGCACAGAAGTCCAGGTAGCTCCCTCAAGAATAGAGTTAGTATCCAAACCCTTGAAAAAAATCACCAGAAGAAGCCATAGCCCTAGTAGAATGAGCCTTTACAGAAGAAGGAAGGCTCTTACCATGAAAAGAATAACAAAAAGAAATAGCCTTTGAGATCCACAAAGAAATAGTTTGCTTGTATACAGCCAATCCTAGGGACCTAGGATGAAAATAAACAAACTGATCAGATTTTCTAATATACTTAGTCTTATCCAAATAAAGTCTGAATTGTCTATGCACATCCAAAGCATGCAGCACCTCTCACTGGCAGATTGTGGACAGGCTTACAAAGTAGGTAAATGAATGGCTCGATTAAATGACAACTCATTAACCCCCTTGGGAATAAAAGGATTAGTATGCAAGGGCACCCTGTCGTTATGAAAGACCAAAAAAGGAGGGCAAGCCATAAAAGCTTGAAGCTCAGACACCCATCTGGCAGAAGTAAGGGCCAATAAAAGAACAGACTTCCAAGAGCAATGTTGCAAGGAACCTGAAGCAGGAGGCTCAAAAGGAGCCTGAGGCAACTTCTCCAAAACAAAATAAACTTCTTGCCAGGAGGAACAGGCTTCCTGGGAGGCCTATTATGAGGGACACCTTTAAGGAATTGTTTAGCTTCAAATCTAGAAGTTAAAGGAGCAGATAAAGACAGACAAGCAGACACAGATGATAAGTGGGCCTTAACAGAAGAATAGGCTAAACTAACACTGAGCAATTCACACAAATAAGAAAGAACCAAAGGAACATCCACAGTAAGTGTATCCAGGTTACGACAGAGAAACCAAACAGAAAACTTCTTCCATTTGGTTAAGTAGGATTTCATAGTATAGGGTGTCCTGTTCTCCTGCAGGACCCTAAGCATGCCCTCAGAAAAAAGGTATCTATGTGGAATCAAAATCCTATCAACCACAGTGTCAGTTGAAAAGTGGACAGATGGGAACCGATGAGTTCCCTTCTCTTATGTGAGTGGGTTCACCCTGTGAACTTCTGATGATTGCCCTTGGCTAAATGCATAAGAAGAGGGAACCAATGCTGTCTTGCCAAAAGGACGACCAACAACCAATGAGATTTTGGGAGCGTCCTGTTGAATTTTGAACAGGACTTTTGGAATGAGGGGAAGGGGAGGGAATGCATTAAAAAAAATCCCCTTCCAAGAAAAAGAGAGGGGGCATCCACCTTCCACACCAGAGGACCTGGGACTCTGGCACAAAACAGAGAAAGTTGTCTGTTCAGAGGGGAGGCAAATAGATCTACTTGAGGAGTACCTCACTGGTGGACAATGTCCATAAACACATCACTGTGGAGAATCCATTCATGGGATTGAGTTAAGGACCTGCTCAGAGTGTCTGCCACATCATTGTGACCTGAAGGAATCCAAAGTGCCTGAAGAGTCACTTGATACTGGGCAGCAAGATCCAAAACCAGAACTGCCAACCAGCAAAGAAGGTAAGATCTTGTTCCCTCCGGTTTGCTTATATACCACATCACTGTGGTATCGCCTACAAATACCTTGAGAGGTCCTGGGGAGAAAACAGGATGAAAAGCCCGAACAGCCAGCCAACAGAAGAGCTCTCATCTCTTTGACATTGATGTGCTCCTTATATTGAACAGGAGACCAGATCCCCTGCACCTTTAGGGAGCCAAAAGCTGCTCCCCATTTCATGTTTGAAGCATCTGTGAACAGTTTCTGAGAGGGAAGAGGGATAAAAAGGGAGCCCTGGATTTAAGGACAACTGCTGGATCCACCAGAGGAGTTCCTTCTTGAGACAAGGTAGAAGAGGAACTACAAAGCTAAAGGATGTGCATGTTGAAGCCAAACTGACTTCAGGAACCTCTAAAACTTTCTCATGTGGAGTTTGTCCAGAGGAAGCATAGGGATGGTAGATGCCATGAAACCCAGAGCTCTCAGAAACTCCCTGGCTGTAATACAGGCTAGAGGAAGAAGAGTCTGAAAGAAGGAAATGAGAGTTAAGACCTTGGCAGGGATGTCAGCACAGGCACCGTCTGAATCCTGCAACCTAGAAAAACATGGTCCTGAGAAGGAATCAGAGAAAACGTTTTTAAAGTTTATTGTGAACCCCCAGCTTTGAAGAAGAGAAATGGCAAAATGATTTTGCAACAGGATCTCAGGAGAGGATGCCTGAATCAGCATGATGTCCAAGTAAGGAAATACTTGGATCCCCTGAAGCCTGCAAAAAAGCAATCACAGTAGCAAGGCGTTTGGTGAATACCCTTGGGGCAGTAGAAAGGGCAAAGAGCAAAGCAGAGAACTGAAAATGTCAGGAAGCAACAGAGAAATGAACAAACTTCCTGAAAAGGGAATGGATCAGAATATTGAGATAAGTATCCTTGAGATCCAGAGACACCATATAAGCCTAAGGAAGCAAAAGAGGGAACAAAGTCTGAAGGGACAACATTCGAAAAGTGGGCACCTTCAGAAAAGTGTTTAAATGAGACAGGTCTAGAATAGGTCTCCAAGTACCCTCTTTTCTGGGTACTAGAAACATCCTGGAGTAAAAGCCCCTCCCCCTTTGGGGCATAGGCACCTCATGAATAGTACCCTGAGTCAAAAGGTCTTGAAGTACCACTGGGAAAAAGGGGAGTTGTTCCCGAGGAGGCAGAGGAATGCCCATAAAAGGGTGACAAGATTTCCACACCATGAAATACCCCTTGTGAATAATGGACAGAACCCATGAATACTGAGTAATCTGAAGCCAAACAGGAAGAGAGATAAAAGTGAAGAGAGACAGGAACATGCCTGAGAATAGACAGATAGTCAGACAGCTCCTGGATTATCTGGAAAGGAAGACTTCTGAGTACCTGAAGTGTGAGTACCCTTAGCAAGAGGAGCCTGCTTGCCACTCTTTTTGCCCTTAGGAGGAGGGTGAGACTGCCTATGAAGAAAGGCAGGCTTATCGGGGTAGTTTCTCTGAAATTTAGGAACAGGAGTGACACACACATGTCTGAGTTCCTGTAAGGCCATCCCCTTATCCTGAAGGGACTTAAACAAATCAGCAGCAGCTTCCCCAAACAGGTAGTTTATTATCAAGGGGGGCATCCATCAACTTAGCCTTGATATCATCAGGCAATGGTTGAAGCCAAAGCCAAGAATACCTCTTCATCACTGAACCAAAAGCAGCAGTCCTAGAAGATGCATCTGCTGCATCATAACTACACTTGATGGAATGACAGACCACCTGGGAGGAAGTCCCTAACAGGGATAGAGCAGAGGCTTTCCCCTCAGAGTCTGGGAGATTAGAAATAACCCGACAAGCCTAAGAAAGTTGAGCCAACACATACCTAGACATATGGGTCTGATAATTAATAGCTCTAAAAAACAGGGTAGCCAACATGTAAACCTTCTTACCTAGCCTTTCCATGGTTCTGCTGTCTTTATCAGAAGGCAGCCACTTGGGCAAAGGAAGCAAATGAGAGGACTTATCAGAGGCTACAGACACCACTGAGGGGTCAGCAGCAGGACACTTGTACAAAAAGGTACAGTCCTCAGGCACCTGAGGTTTCTTGAGAGCGGCGGACAGAGAATCAGGAGCTTTAGAGGCATCAGAAAATGCATCTAATAAAACAGTCAAAACAGGAAGAATGGCAGAAGGTTTCGGAGATTCCATATGCAGCAACTCATTGTACCTCTTATTGATTTCAGAGGCTTGAGCAAAATCCCATTTAAAAAACTCCACCGTCCTGGAGAGTGTGACCCCAGCAGATATTTCTTCAAACGGAGCATCAAGACTGGTTGATTCCTCTTCCTCTGACCCATAGTTCAAAGGAGAAGGAATATGGGAAGAATAAGCAAAGGATTCCTCATTAGAATCCAACACCTCCTCAGAAGAATCCTGTTACCGGGGTCTTTTAAGTGGAGTAGAGGACTAAGGAGGAGCTGGAACAGAAACCCCCTGAGGAGGTCTCAATGCCATCAAAGCATTAAACAAACTCTGAATGAAGGCTTGGCACTCACTCTGTGAATCACTAGGAGCAGGAGAGACATGTTTAGTTTTTTATTTTTTATTTAATGGGACATCTGCCCTTTAAAACTTTGAAGGCTCTGACCCAGGGCAGCATTCCCTAACTAAAATCTGAGGAACACCCCTAGACCCCTCAGAAATAATCAACTGTGGTTCACCCTGAATATCTGAATGGGATGTCTGCAAATCCTCATTGGACGTGCTGAAAGCCAGACCCCCACCAGCCTCCAGCCCGGTCATGGCAGAGGAATTCGACAACATAGCCAGACAAACCTACGGGTTCTCCTTCACCTCAGGAGAAAAGTCTGGCAGAGGCTGGACAGCGGAAGATTCAGTTATAGGTTTTTTAACCACCTTCTTCCTTGATGGCTGACCTTCAAGGTGGGAAGTTCCTTCCATAGTGTCCTCAGTGAGAAGCTTAAGTCACTGCTTTTATAGATACAACACTAAGGAAGAAAGCCTACTATGAAGAGTCTTCGTTACAAAAGTCTAACAAATAGGGCAGTATGTATGGTTGTGTGAGGAGCCAAGGCAAAATAAACACTGTTTGTGATAGTCTTTATGGGGAATCTGTCTCCCACACTGGCATTTACCCTTCCTGGATGACATGAAACCCCAAAAGCAAACAAAAGACAAGAAAAAATGAAACCTCAATGGGGCACTTATTTGCAGTGGCTCAGAAACCAGCAAACAGGTAGTAAGCTTTCAGACTTATGCCCTATGCTACATGAAGAGCATACATGTGTTCTGCTAGCTCTTTCTTAGTGGCTGCTGCCATCACCATGGTATCTACTGGGACTCCTTTGCTCCAGTGGGGTCTATCTTTGGGAGGGCGTAAAAATTTTTCAGGTCATTTCTGGATAGGATTAATGGTATCTGGCTCCTTCCAAGTCCAGCGGGAAACTAAATCAATGAGTTCATCTGACGGGGGGGGGGGGGGAGTAACACAAGACATAGATGGCCCAGACCCAAAAGCTTCCAAGAATACCGATTCTTCTAGAGTGGGGGGTTTTGGAAGACCAACCATCTTTTTGTCTGAGAATCTCTAATATGTCTCCGGAGGAGATATTAACCAGTGATGATCTGGAGGACCATTCCCCTTCATCAAAATCAGCATCCTCCATGAAAGACTCCAGCGGGGAGTCTATAGGCCTCCTCTTGCAAGTTCTAGTCTGATGTAGCTCCTCTGTGGGATGTTCACGGGAGGTAATGGAAGAGAAAGAGGGAGTTCCTCTATAGGAACTGGTTGGAAACTTGTTGGAACTGGCTGGTCCTGTAGAGTAGGCCTGATCGACTCAGAGCTTGGAGCCAACGAGGGAATGGGGGCTGGAGCTGAAGAATGAGACGGCGGTTCTCTAGAGCAAGAAATAGCACCTTCCACAATCTCAAAGGTAGATGGACCTGGCAAAGCCACAATCAGGTGAACCAGAGCCAAAGCTCCTAGTACAGGCAGATTACGACTGCTCTCGGATCCTTGCCTTGAGGATGGAACCGGAACTGAACTGTCCAGGGCCCAGGCTCTGAGGAGCAGGGACCAAGCCAACAATTTCTGAGTCATTCCCAGCCCCATGGATCTGATGTTGATGCTTCACCTCCGGGACCCATTCTGATCTGAGAGTAGTGGAGTGGAGCTAGTCAGGGATTCCGTCGGAGTTGAAGAAGAGATCTTTGGATCTGACTCTGAACCCCTTGGGGATTTTGGATGCTGGGACTCTGAAACAGACAGATCGGAAAAGGAGAGAGAATAGTGAGAGACATTGTAGGAAGGCTCACAGATCCAATAGGGGAAGGAGCTGGTATGACTCCCATCTAGATCTGATCTTTGAGAAATTTTAGCAGCATCCTATTCACATCCACTTCTAACAAACTTTTAGAGGACCTGGAAGATGTAGTGGATTGTGGTCTTGAGTGTTTCTTAGGGGGTTGTAAGAATGGAGAATGCAGAGTAGGAGAAATTGGCTTAATAACATACACTGGCGTTCAACTTCTTTGAGAGGTGCCAGGCTTCAGATCCAAGGACATGGGACCCCAGGAAGGTGCTGTTGGACTAGAGGGAATCAAATCTTGTACCACAAGAATTAAAGATGACAGCTTTAACCCTGTGTGTCAACTGTGAAAAGGGCAATTTTATCATTAGTATTTCTCTTTTTATATTCAGTTTTGCTTGACTGTTTTATGTCCCTGGCTAATGGCACTAAATATAAAGCAAAGATTAATGGTGAAAGTGGACCACACTGCCTAGCTCCTCTTGTAAAGTTAGACAGCTCACCACCACACTTCATCTTAGCTCCTCTGTAGATATGAAATATCAGTGCTGTTCATGTTTGCGGAAACCTAAATGCCTCAAGGAATCTCTTCATAAATTCCCAACTCACTCTGTCAAATGCTTTTGTGGCATCCACATCTATTATCATTAATATATTATTATTTCCCATTTTTTTAATCATAAAGAGTTCTCTTACTATTGTTAAATGCTTGCCTACCTTTTATAAACCCTCACTGATCTATGTCTAGTATTCTCAGCAATACTTTTGTCGTTCTTTTTTCCAAAGTTGTCATAAACACTTTGTGGTCATGATTCAGAATTGAAATGGGTCTGTATGACCCTGGTTCAAAGGGTCTTTTGCCCCAAGTTATATAAAGTACAGCTGTGTAAGATTTCACCATAACAGCAGATGTTCAAATAGATCAATGTTGCAATATTCCTCAATTATGGGACATAGTCTGTCAAGAATGTCATACGTCCACCCAATATACAAAAGCTTAGGCACCTTCCTCATTCGCCTTAAGGTCAACTTGTGACCTATGCACGAGACTAGTACTTAATGAGTATACAAGTGCAAACATCCTCTGAATTTCTTTTCCCAAAGAAAAAGACACAGTCAAAAAAACAGAGAAAAGGTGAAATAGTAAGGGATCTACCTCGGCAAAACAGGAAAGGAGACTAGGGAGACAGAGGGAGGGTACATATATTCCAGCATTTATTTTTATGGAAAGATCTTACTTAACTGTACTATGTTCTTCATTAGATCACTGTTGCAGTATTCCTCACTTATGGGATGATTCCCAAAGCTTTTAGGAGGCTAGGGTGGAGGCTGAAGCAACAGATCTGGAGTTCTGCAAACATTGAAGAAGAGCTCTGATAAACCTGCTCTAGCTCTGGATACAGAATCTATTTTGTAGTGTTTTGTGAATGTATGAACAAAAGACCAGGCAACTGCCTCTAGAATGGACTTAAAATGTAAGTCTTTGAAGAAGGCTCCAGAGGAAGCCATAGCTCTGGTGGAATGGGGTTGTACTTGTCTCTAAAAAGACTTGCCATAAAAAACAAAAAAACAAAAAACAAACAAAAAAATCAAAAGTCACCTAAAAATGGTCTGTTTAGTGACTGGAAGATCTAACTTTTTTTTCCTTCATAGGAGAAGAAAAGCCGGTTGGACTTTCTAACATTTTCTTTTGTCTTTTCTAGACAGAACTTCAGCTGATTCTGGAAATCCAGCAAATTAAGTATTCTTTTCCCTTTATTCTGAAGCTTGAAGAATAAGGCCAGAAGTTGGATAGAATGATTTAAAGATAAATCTGTAATAACTTTACACCACTATAAAGGAAAGTTTCACTCTGATGCTAACCCTGTCTTTAGGAAAGCTACTAAAGGAGAAGAGCACATAAGGGCCTTCAGCTCAGATATTCTTTTGGCTTTTGTTAAGGCAACTAGCAACACTGTTTTCCAAGCTAAGATTTTCAAAGAAGTAGGATCAAAGGGAGATAAGGTTAGCTTTTCCAAAACATAATTCAGTTCCCATGGTGGAGGGATTGTTTTACTAGGGGGTCTGATGAGGAGGATGCCTTGTTTGATCTTATAACTTGAAGTAAGAAGGAAGAATCATTGTGCAGACAAGTTTAAATGGCTGACAGATGCACTTTAATATAAGTGAATGCTAGGCCTGAACTGAGCAACTCACACAAGTGTTTGAGGACTTGAGATGAGTCCTGACTGCTACTGTGACATCATAAAGAAAATCTCTTCCCTTTAGAAACATAAGATTTTCTAATAGCAGGTTTCCTTGCCTCCTTTAGAGTAAAGGTGCCTAAAAGGTATAAAAAGTCTATCATCTAGATGGTGGGATTCAAAGTCTTTAGGTTTGGATGAATAAGAAAGCCCTACTTCTCCTCTGTGAGCAAGTCCTTCCTGTGGGGCAACCTGTGGTTACTGCCCTTGGCTTGATGGAAAAGAAGGGTGAACCAATGTTGTCTGGGCCAAAAGGGAGTCACCAAAAATATTTTAGTTTGGAATAAGAGGAAAAGAAAGGGAATGTATAAAGGAATTTCCCTTTCCGTGGAAAAGTAAAGGCATCCATTTTCAGGGTCTCCTTGCAAGGGACTCTGGTGCAAAAAAGTCTGAGTTGTTTGTTTACAGTGGAATCAAAAACGTCTGTCTAAGGAATTCCCCACTGCTGGACAATCTGAAGGAAGACCTCAGGATTTAGCATCCACTTATGAGGTTTTACCTTGGATCTGCACACCTAGTGTGTCACTGAGTTTTATTCTGATGGAATGTAGACAGCATGAAGGAGGAGGATGTATTGAATTTCTAGCTCCCAGATCATCACTACAAGTCTGTAGAGGGGATAGGACTTTGAACCCCAACATTCCATTTGTTGATATACCACAATACAGTGATATTGTCTGTCACAACTTGAAGTGGTCATGGGTCCCAGAAATGATACAGAGTTTTAAGGATATAAACTAGGGTAATCATCTCTTTGATGTTGTTATGCTTATTTATGTCTTGCTTGGACTAAACACGGTGGATTGTTACACCTTTTGAACAGGTTCCCCATGCAAAATATGAGGCATCTGTTGCCACTGTCTACTGGGGGTTAGTATGAGAAAAGGGAGTTGGAGTTGACTGTTATCTGGTGGTTTCACCAAAATAAAAAGTTATGTATTCACCACAGTGTTCCATCTGTGCTGTCCATTTTCATTCTTCCTCAACTGCTGGATCGAGATCCGACCTACAGATCTGACTTGGCCTCTTCTTCCAGATTGTAGGATTCTTGAATTCTCGAGCTCCTCCCTTTACCCACAATGCCCCACCAACCTAACATAGCTCAGATCTAGTTTGGTGCCCATATGACTAACAGAGCAGTGTAAAAAAAAGAAAAGAATGGAAGCTGGAGCTCAAACAAGGAACACAGATTCTTCCAGTATTCTTCATTCTCTCCAGGAGTAGAACAAGGAAGGAGGTAGGTGGGTAGGAAGTTCTGGAAGAATGAAAATGGACAACACAGATGGAATGTTATGGTGAGTACATAACTTTTTAATCTGATGTTGTTCATTTTCATTTTCACTCAGCTGGTGGGAAAGAGCCCCCAGCTACATAAATCCTGGGAGGACTCTAAGGAAGGATATTCCGGAGCACCACCGAGTCAAAGGCTAATCTTCCCCTAGAGACCAGATCCAGTTTGTAATAAGTAATAAATTAAAACAATAAGTGAGAAGGTCACTGAAAAACCAATCAGTAAAAACAAAATGAAAACTCCAGCAAAGCTAGAATTTCCACTGAGTGACCTCCCAAGCCTCTTGTATCAGAGGCACATGGGATATATGCAAATGACCTTTATGAACATCAGGTATTTCAGCTAATTGGCGATTCTGAATGCCCATGACTTGTTTCGTCATTTTAATGGACAATTTCAGACCAATAAAGCCAAACCCCACTAGCTGTGGATATGCATATTTCGGCCTTGTTATGACCTCATCAGCATAGCACAAGCAGAGTGTTTGACTAAGCATAAGAAACACAGGGCTGTTATACCCAGTTGATGTTCATTATCATTATGGTCACTGCAAAAATATCCCAAACAACAAACTAAAACAATAAGTGAGAAGGTCACTGAAAAAACAATCAGTAAAAACAAAATGAAAACTCCAGCAAAACTAGAACTTCCACTGAGTGACCTCCAGCAAAGCTAGAACTTCCACTGAGTGACCTCCCAAACCTCTTGTATCAGAGGCACATGGGATATATGCAAATGGCCCTTATGAACATCAGGTGTTTCAGCTAATTGGCGATTCTGAATGCCCATGACTTGTTAATAAGTAATAAAGGTATGAGGATTAGCTGAAGTTGCACCTGCACAAGTATCATCCAAGAAAGGTCTGGACAAAAAGGCTTATGAAGTTGCCATAGACCTGGGGAAGTGGGCTCTGGCTTGTTTTGGTAAAGGTAAGCCCACTTTTTGATAAACAAAGGTAATACAATCAAGTCAACCATTTAGCCAGAGTAAGTTTAGATACTGGTTTGTCTAGTTTTATATCAGAAAAGGAAACAAACAATTGGTCCCACTTTCTTAAAGCCTTAGTTCTGTGTAGGTAGAAACATAATTGTCTGTGCACATTTAACAAATGTAACAAATACTTACCTTTGTTTGAAAAATTTGGAAAGAACACTGGAAGACTAATGACCTGATTAATATTAGACTCAGAAACCACCTTTGGTAAAAAGGACGGATTGGTCCACAGAAAAATCCTATCCTTGTGAAAAGCTAAATAAAGAGGCTTACAGGACAAGGCTTGAAGTTCAGACACTCTTTTGGCAGATGTAATAGCAACTAAGAAAACAGTTTTTCAGGTCAAAAATGTTATATCAGATTTAGCGGAAGATTTAAATAGAGGTTGAGTTAAGGTCTAGACTATGATGTTTAAATCCCACGGATGGGTAGGATCCTTTAAAGGAGGTCTAAGTAAAACAGTTTCTCTTAGAAAGGCTTTGCAAAGTTTACAGGAAGCTAAGGTAGAATTAATTACTCCCAGATGAAAGTTGGAAATGGTTGCTAATTGTACTCTAATAACTGAGAAACTAGCCCCTTCATTAAAAATTGTGGCTAAAAATTCAAAGACATTTGAAATCGGTGCTGAAAAGGGAAATACGTTTGTGCTTAGGGCCCAGACAGCAAATCTTTTCCATTTACACTTGTAAATCTTTCTGGTGGAAGCTTTATGGGAAGATAATAAAATGTAATGGACAAGGGAGGACAGCCTGGGCTGTCTAGCAATCAACAGAACTGGAGAAACTATGCGGTCAACTTGAGACCTGTTACGTCTGGGTGAGTCATGCCCATCAGATGAGACAGGAGGTCTGGAGTTGGATCCAGAATCCATGGTGGATGTAGAAGATGAGGCCAGAGGAAGGGAAACTAAATCTGATGAGGTCAGTAAGGGACAATGATAATCATGCTCTTCAAACGAGATGCTTTCTGTAACAATTTTGGAATGAGGGATAATGGCGGGATAAGCGTAAAGGAGGCTGGGGGGCCAAACATGATGTACAGCATCTCTCATGATTTACCCAGTGGAGGGATCAGGGCAAACAACCTGCTGCATTTGTTGTTGAGGGGAGAGGCAAATAGACTGCAGCATGGTTGGCCCCATTGATGGAATATTCTCTCCACCACACTGATATAGAGAGATCACTCATGAAGCATCAAAATGGACTTGCTTAACATGTCTGCAATCACATTAGATTTCCCCAGGATGTGCATTGCTATCAGAAAGTGACTGGAAGAGATGGACCATTGACATACTCTCATAGCTTCTCAACAAAAAGAGTAAGATCTGGTTCCTCCCTGTTTGTTGATGTACCTGACTACTGACATATTGTCCGTCTGGATTGCAATAGTCCAGATTGGGAGAGAGTCTTGAAAGACCTGCAACACTAGGAGGACAGCTCTCATCTCCAGGACATTGATATGTATCTTGACCTCTTCAGGAGACCATGTACCTTGGACTGTCCTTTCCAGGAAATGCTCCTCCCATCTGAGTTGAGAGGTGTCCATGGCCACTGTGGCCTTGGGTTGAGGGAGAACAAAAAGAAGACCTTTGTGGAGCTGATTGGAGTGGATCCACCATGGAAGGTAATTCTTGCATGCTTGAGTAATTTTGACAGGCATGGATAATGGGTGTTGGAGAATTGACCATTGATTGGCAAGTGGCCATTGAAGGATTCACATATGGAACCTGGCAAGTGATACAGGGGTGGATCCCAAGGCTTAAAGTATCAGTTGTGCCAGAAGGGAAGAATTCTGAATTATCTACTTGACCTGGAATTTAATGGTTTCTATTTGAGATAGAAGAAGAGAAGCTATTTGGGTGGCTGTAATCAGATGAGCACCAATGAATTCCAAACTCTGAGTCAGAATGAATTGAGATTTAGTATAATTGACTGATATTCCCAGACGGAAACACAGCCGGAGTAAGTAGTCTCTTGCTTGAATTAGTTGATGCCTGGCTGGAGCAGTCAAGAGCCAGTCATCTAGATATGGAAACACTCAGAATCCTAGCAGTCTCAGTGAGCTGCTACAACTGCCATGCATTTGATGAACACATTGGCGACTGTGGTGAGACCAGAGGACAGTGCTCTAAACTGGTAATGGCTGGCTCCCGGCTGGAAGCATAGGTATCTTCTGGAACGCCTGTTCATGTTGATGTGATAGTATGCATCTTGAAGATCTAGTGAGCACATTGAGTCATCCTTGTGCAGAAATGGCAGAATGGACTGAACCATGACCATCTGTATACTGAACAGACTGATTCAGTCTGTTGAGATCCAATATTGGTGTTAAAGTCCCGTGTCTTTTTTGGCACCAAAAAGAATCTTGAATAAGTTCTGGATCCTCTTTGATCTACAGGAACCTCCTGGATGACTCCTTTCCAGCAGCATTTTTATCTCTAGAGAAGCTGCTTCCCTCTCACTGGGTGGAACATCTGGGATCTTCTTTGGAACTGCTGAAGGAGATTAAGAAAATGGTATAATATAACCTCTGGATATTATCCTCTGCATCCATAAATCTTTTGTGATATCTTGCCAGGTTCTCTGGTGCAGGGATAGATGACCCATGATTGCATCCAGGGATGGACAGTCGGGTCTCTATTCAGGAGCACTGATAAGGTCTGTCTGAGAAAAAAAATCTCTATATCCCTGGTTATACAGACCACCTCTGCTACAGGAAAGGAGTCTTCCATTTGAGTTCCCCCTCTTCCCCTAGGGAAATTATCTTCATGTGATTCCTGAGAGGGACCCTGGGATTTCTTGAACCACATATTTCTACCACCTTGTTGCTTCCTAAAGAATTACCTTTGAGGAGTAGAGAAATGTACACCCACAGTAGACATTCTTTCCTTTTTGTTCATTCTTGGAGAGGGTGTCTTTTACCTTGGGGGCAAACAGCAAGGCTCCATCAAAAGGTGCATTGACAAAAGAAGATTTAAATTGTTCTGCAAAATCACAGACACGGAACAGGATACGCCAACTACTCAAGAAGGGATTTAGCTTCCACGATCCAATAAAGCTGTTTATTTAACTTCAGACAACAGATAAAAAACATATAAGTCCACCGATACTGTTAAACACTACAGAGCAGCAACACTACAGAGTGCTTTTCGTTCTAAAAATGCTAGAACTTCATCAGACAACAACCAGCATTGATACAAGCTTATTTATAGGGCTGGTACCTAGCAAATTGATTAATTGGCACCAATTAAAACTAATTAAAAACCATGGTTAAAATTCCTTTACTACAAACTACGATAAAAGTTTCTGTGTCCTCTGTTTAAACACAGGAAATGTTCTATTAATAATGTCTGTTTATAAACAAATAACAAACATCAAAATTCATCTTTAAAAAATGAATAAATTGGATTCTACATATCCATACATTCTGACACATGTTATTAAAATTCTAATTCTAATTCTAATTCTAAATAACGACGAGCATGACAGAGCAGTACCAGACTAGTAATCTTGTAGTTGTTACTGTACTACCTAACCCTTCCCTTTAAGTTATGTGTGCTTTTTAGATGAATATGTGTATGTTTCTATCTAGTAATATGCTTAGTAATTACCTCAAAAGGTGCAGGCAATTGAACAAGTTTCGTTAATTCCTGGCTCCCTGCATGCTGCTAGCCTTATTTGCCATGCTAACTCTTTTTTCTCTAACTCTAATTTCAAAAAAAGTTCATTAACAAATTTATTTTCTTCCCTATACTTAGCAATACTGTCTATAACCATGAATGTGAAGGAATGTCCAATATTGGTATCACAGTGTCTCGCCAATGCATTCACATTTTTTTTCTTTTTTGTTATTGCATAGACATGTTCATAAATTCTGTCCTTCAGATGTCTGTCCGTTTTTCCTACATAAAATGTCGGACATTGCTTGCATTGGGCTAGGTAAACGACCCCTTTAGATGTACATGAAAATGATCCTTTAACATCATAGCTCACTGACCTGATGGTAAATGAGTTTGATGTATCTATTACTTTGCAGTATTTACAAGCACCACATTTTTTCGTCCCTCTGTTTATCTTCCCTTTTATATCATGTGGTTTTGTTTCAAGTAGTTGCTTTAAGTTTGTACCCCTTTTGTAAGTTATTACTGGGTCAAAATTTAGAATGCTGGAGATGCTTTTATCTATTGATAAATAACTCCAGTGCTTTCTCACTATCCTGCCTATAGTTTGTGCTTCTGGACAGTATGTAAAAGTGAATGCTATTCTAAAAGCATTTAGGTTGTTGGTTTCCCTAGTTGAACAGGTCAGTTGTTGACTGACAATTAAGTTAGACTGTGCACTTACTTCTACATTATCTGTGTCCATAATGAGTTCATTGTTGGTTTGTAAAGGCAGCAAAGGGTTATAAAAACCTATTTTCCTTTTCTCCCTGACTTCCTGAAATATGTTATTTAAGAATGTTTCAGGGTACTCCCTCTTTTGGAACATGTGGTGTAACAATTTACACTCGTCTTCAAAGTCTTCCTGCAATGTTGTCATTCTTGCTGCCCTCACTAGTTGGCCTTTGACCACTGCCTTTTTCTGATGGAGGGGGTGCATACTAGTATAATGCAAGAAATTGTTTGAGTAAGTTGCCTTCCTAAATATTTTAGATACGTATGATGACCTGTACTTCCTTAAGTCCACATCTAGAAAATTAATCCTGTTTGTCTGGAAGTTGGACGTAAAGGCCAAAAACGACGTGGTTGTGTTTAAAAACTTCACAAAGTTTTCAGCCTCGTTTTTGTTCCCTTTGAATAGGATAAGGATGTCGTCAAGAAACCTTCTGTACAGGTGTATTTGTTTAAACCATTCACTCTTAAAAATACAGTTGGTCTCCCAGTGGGCTAGAACCAGGTTTGCAAAACTTGACCCCACAGGTGATCCCATTGCCACTCCAATTTTCTGCACAAACAGTCTATCTTCAAAGGCTACAAAGTTGTTTTTTAGAATGACGTCCAAGAGCTGTTCTATCAATAAGGCTTCATTAGTATTTGCACCTTTTGAGATAATGTACTCCACCACCCATTCAATGCCCAGTTCATGTGGTATACAAGAGTAAAGGTTTACAATATCTACTGTTAAAAAGTTGGTATTCTCATCAAATTCTAAGTTTTCAAGCTGGTCAAGCAAGGCCCACGAATCTTTTAAGATTTGAACTTCCAAGTTGACATATTTCTTCAATAGGTTGTCCACTAATTTAGCACAAGAATATGTTATGGACTGCCTAGCATCTACTAAGGCCCTAAATGGAGGGTTGGTGATACTCTTGTGTAACTTTGGAATTCCAAAAATCTTAGGGATTTTTGGTGCTAGCATTGACAAGTAAGTGTGTTGCTCTAAGGTGATAAGACCATCGGTAAAGAGATCACTGATGTACATCTTGATTTTACTGTGTGCTTGATTTAGTTCATTTCTACTAATAGGGGCATATGTTTCGCTCTCTAGAAGTTTGAACATAATGTTGGAATAGTCGTGTTTGTAAAACACTACTAAACCCCCTCCCTTATCAGGCTTCATAAATCTAAGCGACAAGTTCCTTAACAATTCAAGTAGGGTTTTCTCTTCAGCAGACAAATTAAGTAAATTTTGGTTAGTGTGTTTTAACATATCCCTGAATTCGTTTTCACATAGAAACTCAAACATATTCAGGGTGTTGTTCTGCGGTGGGTTGAAAGTACTGGCTACCCTTAAACTGTTTTCAATTGCAGAGTTCCTTCCAAACATTATATTCAAATTCAATTTACGTAAGAATAGTTTAAAGTCAATTAGTAACTCTACAATATCACATTTTTTCGTAGGGACAAAGGTCAAGCCTTTAGCAAACAAGTCAATCAGAACTTGGTCAATTTTACAGTCAGTGAAATTATATACAGAAAAGTCATCACCACTATTTTTCAAAATTTCACGTAGTCTAATTTCATTCAATTGAAGTTGCTGCTGTTGCTCCGGGTGTTGTACCGGCGATTCATCCCCTGTCCACGTTTCAGTGGCCAGTTGCCCCCCCTCCCCCGTTGAAAGTTTTTTTGTGGTGCTTGATTGTGACCACCATTGTTGTGACCACCATTGTTGTTTGTCAAGTACATTTGGTTCGGTACTTCAAAGTTGAAGTCCCCTTCTATAAGGTCACCCTCATTTGAACACCCACCATTTTCTGGTTCTATTATTGCTTCCAAATCGTTAGAGGTGTTTCTGTTGAAATTCTGGCCTCCTTGGTTCCTCCCCATTGTTGGGATGCCAGGAAATTTCTTTTTATTATTGTTGTCCCTTTCCTGGGGCAGTACAGGTTTTGGATAAGCTACCCCATCCTGATACGCTTTTAAGTCTCTTTGTAATTTCCTAATTTTGTTGGCCTTTAATTTCACCATTTGTTGGGAAATACTAGACAAAATTCTGTCATACTCAAATTCATTTCTGTGAAAGTCACTGTGTGCTTTTACGTCCTGTTCCAAATCTGCAGCTTCCTTCATTACTTTTTCTAAGTCTAGTTGGTAATGTTTGACCATACATTGCATGACCTCTAGGCCATGCCTATTAAATAAGTCAGTCAATTCTTTATAAAACTCAGAGTCATGTACTAACCCCGATGGATAAGAAAAGTGTCTCATGCCCTTAGGAACTATTTTCTCTTTGAGACATTTTTTGAAGTAGTTCACTTCGAGTTGTAATTTCTTGGTTCTAAATAGTTTAGTATCAAAGAATTTAAATTTGTCACAAAGCGAATACTCACTCACAATATTGTCCATTTGCAGAGCTCCGTCACCTGCTTGTACACACTCCATGTCTAATTCGCGGTTAAGCCATGTTCCGACGTTGAACCTTACATCTGGACACTGCTCCGATGCACTTCTGCTTCCTCTACTGGTGTTGCTTTCATCATGTTGGTTACGTTGAGGCAATGCCTCCATAGATCCTTCGTTAGTTTGTTGAAAACCTGGAATTACTTTACCGGAGCTAGTTGTTGCACTGTTTTGGTCTCCGCTGGAGCTAGGAACGTTGTCGATCCTCTCCGATAAGCGGTCGAGCCTTTTGTTTATAAGTTCAAGTAACTGAGTAAGGTTTCCTTGCGATAAGTCGCCACCATCTAGATTTGCTTCCATTCCTTCGCAGTTGGCCCCCAACACAAAACCACAGTTGAACCAAGAAGTAATCCAAACCACAGACACGGAACAGGATACGCCAACTACTCAAGAAGGGATTTAGCTTCCACGATCCAATAAAGCTGTTTATTTAACTTCAGACAACAGATAAAAAACATATAAGTCCACCGATACTGTTAAACACTACAGAGCAGCAACACTACAGAGTGCTTTTCGTTCTAAAAATGCTAGAACTTCATCAGACAACAACCAGCATTGATACAAGCTTATTTATAGGGCTGGTACCTAGCAAATTGATTAATTGGCACCAATTAAAACTAATTAAAAACCATGGTTAAAATTCCTTTACTACAAACTACGATAAAAGTTTCTGTGTCCTCTGTTTAAACACAGGAAATGTTCTATTAATAATGTCTGTTTATAAACAAATAACAAACATCAAAATTCATCTTTAAAAAATGAATAAATTGGATTCTACATATCCATACATTCTGACACTTTCTGACACGGAACTTGTCGCTTAGATTTATGAAGCCTGATAAGGGAGGGGGTTTAGTAGTGTTTTACAAACACGACTATTCCAACATTATGTTCAAACTTCTAGAGAGCGAAACATATGCCCCTATTAGTAGAAATGAACTAAATCAAGCACACAGTAAAATCAAGATGTACATCAGTGATCTCTTTACCGATGGTCTTATCACCTTAGAGCAACACACTTACTTGTCAATGCTAGCACCAAAAATCCCTAAGATTTTTGGAATTCCAAAGTTACACAAGAGTATCACCAACCCTCCATTTAGGGCCTTAGTAGATGCTAGGCAGTCCATAACATATTCTTGTGCTAAATTAATGGACAACCTATTGAAGAAATATGTCAACTTGGAAGTTCAAATCTTAAAAGATTCGTGGGCCTTGCTTGACCAGCTTGAAAACTTAGAATTTGATGAGAATACCAACTTTTTAACAGTAGATATTGTAAACCTTTACTCTTGTATACCCCATGAACTGGGCATTGAATGGGTGGTGGAGTACATTATCTCAAAAGGTGCAAATACTAATGAAGCCTTATTGATAGAACAGCTCTTGGACGTCATTCTAAAAAACAACTTTGTAGCCTTTGAAGATAGACTGTTTGTGCAGAAAATTGGAGTGGCAATGGGATCACCTGTGGGGTCAAGTTTTGCAAACCTGGTTCTAGCCCACTGGGAGACCAACTGTATTTTTAAGAGTGAATGGTTTAAACAAATACACCTGTACAGAAGGTTTCTTGACGACATCCTTATCCTATTCAAAGGGAACAAAACGAGGCTGAAAACTTTGTGAAGTTTTTAAACACAACCACGTCGTTTTTGGCCTTTACGTCCAACTTCCAGACAAACAGGATTAATTTTCTAGATGTGGACTTAAGGAAGTACAGGTCATCATATGTATCTAAAATATTTAGGAAGGCAACTTACTCAAACAATTTCTTGCATTATACTAGTATGCACCCCCTCCATCAGAAAAAGGCAGTGGTCAAAGGCCAACTAGTGAGGGCAGCAAGAATGACAACATTGCAGGAAGACTTTGAAGACGAGTGTAAATTGTTACACCACATGTTCCAAAAGAGGGAGTACCCTGAAACATTCTTAAATAACATATTTCAGGAAGTCAGGGAGAAAAGGAAAATAGGTTTTTATAACCCTTTGCTGCCTTTACAAACCAACAATGAACTCATTATGGACACAGATAATGTAGAAGTAAGTGCACAGTCTAACTTAATTGTCAGTCAACAACTGACCTGTTCAACTAGGGAAACCAACAACCTAAATGCTTTTAGAATAGCACTCACTTTTACATACTGTCCAGAAGCACAAACTATAGGCAGGATAGTGAGAAAGTACTGGAGTTATTTATCAATAGATAAAAGCATCTCCAGCATTCTAAATTTTGACCCAGTAATAACTTACAAAAGGGGTACAAACTTAAAGCAACTACTTGAAACAAAACCACATGATATAAAAGGGAAGATAAACAGAGGGACGAAAAAATGTGGTGCTTGTAAATACTGCAAAGTAATAGATACATCAAACTCATTTACCATCAGGTCAGTGAGCTATGATGTTAAAGGATCATTTTCATGTACATCTAAAGGGGTCGTTTACCTAGCCCAATGCAAGCAATGTCCGACATTTTATGTAGGAAAAACGGACAGACATCTGAAGGACAGAATTTATGAACATGTCTATGCAATAACAAAAAAGAAAAAAGACGTGAATGCATTGGCGAGACACTGTGATACCAATATTGGACATTCCTTCACATTCATGGTTATAGACAGTATTGCTAAGTATAGGGAAGAAAATAAATTTGTTAATGAACTTTTTTTGAAATTAGAGTTAGAGAAAAAAGAGTTAGCATGGCAAATAAGGCTAGCAGCATGCAGGGAGCCAGGAATTAACGAAACTTGTTCAATTGCCTGCATTCTAAAGTTGAAGAACCTTTTGAGGTAATTACTAAGCATATTACTAGATAGAAACATACACATATTCATCTAAAAAGCACACATAACTTAAAGGGAAGGGTTAGGTAGTACAGTAACAACTACAAGATTACTAGTCTGGTACTGCTCTGTCATGCTCGTCGTTATTTAGAATTAGAATTAGAATTAGAATTTTAATAACATGCGTCAGAATGTATGGATATGTAGAATCCAATTTATTCATTTTTTAAAGATGAATTTTGATGTTTGTTATTTGTTTATAAACAGACATTATTAATAGAACATTTCCTGTGTTTAAACAGAGGACACAGAAACTTTTATCGTAGTTTGTAGTAAAGGAATTTTAACCATGGTTTTTAATTAGTTTTAATTGGTGCCAATTAATCAATTTGCTAGGTACCAGCCCTATAAATAAGCTTGTATCAATGCTGGTTGTTGTATGATGAAGTTCTAGCATTTTTAGAACGAAAAGCACTCTGTAGTGTTGCTGCTCTGTAGTGTTTAACAGTATCGGTGGACTTATATGTTTTTTATCTGTTGTCTGAAGTTAAATAAACAGCTTTATTGGATCGTGGAAGCTAAATCCCTTCTTGAGTAGTTGGCGTATCCTGTTCCGTGTCTGTGGTTTGGATTACTTCTTGGTTCAACTGTGTTCTGCAAAATCACACAAGTGCATCCAGGCATGCCTTCTAATGGAAATGTCTGAAACTGCCACCTGTGAGGTAACTTTTGCAGCATGACAGATTAACAACATGGATGAATGAGATATTGATTGAAGGGTAACCAGTTGTAAGGAAATGGTATTCCCTTCCTTGGAGGACACTGACACCTAAAGAGATTTGGTAAGCTCCTTGATCAAATCTCTTTGAAGTGTAGCAAAATATGACAAATAATTCAGTGACCTTAAATCAAAGGTTGCTGATGAACAGACATGCTTCCCAAATCTGTCCATCACCCTAGATTCCCTGTTAGGGGGGTGGATAGATGAATTCAGTTCCACTAGTCCTTTTCTTGTAGCTGCCACAACAACCTTGACATAAACCGGCACTCCTTTACTCCAGGGTGGATGGTCATTTGGAGGTGCAAGAATTTTGTTTAGTTTTTTGGGAATAGGCACAACAGTGTCTGGTTCCTTCCACGCCCACTGAGATACCAGATCTACAAGCTCATTGGTGGGGGGAGTTACCCAGGAGGTAAATGGGCTAGACCCAAAAGCCTACAGAAACACTGATTCCCTTGGAAAGAGTTATCAGGAGACCAACCACCTCTTTGTTTAAGAAGTTCCAAGATGTCTCCAAAGGAGACATCATCAGGTGATGATATGGGGGACCGTTTCCCTCATCAAAATCAGTGTCTTCAGTGACAGACTCTTGTGGGAAGTTAAGTGCCTCCTCTTTCATGTTCTCTTCCGAGGGACCCCCTTGGTGGGATGCTCTAGGGAGGCATTGGAAGAGATAATGATACCCTTATGGATGGACTAGAGGCTAGCTTGGACTGAAGGCCCCTATGGAAGGGATGATCCACATTCAGGATGCAAAACCAAATGAGATAAAGAAGTCTGATCCAAAGAGTACAGGGCCATCTGTTTTCTAGGCACACAGAAGACTCTCTCCACTACCTTGAAAGCGGATTGCCTAGGGGAGCAGAGACCAATGGATCCAACAATAGACCCTCTTGGATCATCGATTCCTGACATCATATAGGTACCCCACCTGAGGATGGAGTCGGAACTGAGCTATCTTATGCTGAGGCCCAAGGGAAAGAAACACAGTGACTCTTTGGCTCCGAGAGCCCTCTGACTCTGAGGTACTTGGTGCCAGTCGACTCAGAGATACTATAGGAGTCGAAGAAATAATGACTGTTGGATTGGAGGAAGACACCCCAAGGATTTTGGATCCAACAGCTCTGAAAGCAAATGATGGATCGGAGAAGGAAAAATCAAAGGTGGTGGGGCTCTATGATGGCTGTAAGGCCTCAATGGAGATGGAGCCCAAAGGACTCCCATTTGAATCTGTGTCGTGAGGAACTTTCTCATCATCCTATACACATCTGCTTCGGATAGGCTCCTGGAGGACAGAAGATATGAAGTTGTTGAAGAGGGCCTATAATGTCTTCTGGGTGACTGTTCAAGGAATGGAGATGGTAACCTGGAAGGGACAGGCTCTGAAATCAAAGGGGGGGGGGGGTATGGATCTGAATGGATCTTTCAATTTTTGGCTTCAGATCTGAAGTGGCCGGATCCAACTTTTTCAAAAGTTTTGCTGGTGGCTCTGACAAAGGAGCCAAAGTCGAATTTGATGTGGAAGGATGGTCATGAAACCTCTTAAGTGAATCCTTGTCTTGTGCAATACAGTTGCCCTTTTTTGTCTTGTTTTTTAGGGGTTTGACCCCCCCCCCCCATCAACCAGAGATGAGTGTTTGGAAGGAAAAAGATCCCTTACGTTAGCTTATTCTTCCTGTCAATCAAAGCTCTGGAATTTACGCCTGCACAAATGTCACAATCTACCTCTAAGTATTCTGGGCCTAAATACTATATACATTATGTGTGGGAGTCAGAGTTCGAAATCTTGTACCCAAAATAAATACGTTTTGAAACTGGAACATTTGTCTGACATTTTTAAAAGTAATGAAAAAAATAACAAAAATCAACAGCAGCTAACATGGTATATCCAGAAAGATAGATAAGATTTTTCTGATTTTTTTTTTTTACAAAAGGAAAGAAAAGGCTATCAACAATGGTATTGAGAGGTACTCAAAGAGTATGAGAAAAGGCTGTTAGCAGAGAAAAAAGGTACAAGGGAGGTACAGAGAAACAACTACAAGTGTGTAAGAAGAAAGTAAAACAAATTAAATTCATTTAAATGACGAACTAGCAATTAAACAACTCCTAACTCTCGAGAGCTCGTAATTCATGTCTATTCACAATGGCAGCAACGAGATCTGAGGTATGTTAGGTTGGTGGGGCATTATGGATAAAGGAAGAAGTTTGAGAGTTCAAGAATCCTACAATCTGGAAGAAGCAGCCGAGTCAGATCTGAACCCAACAGTTGAGGAAAGAATGAAAATGGACAATATCAGATAATCTCTGTCTTCTCAAAATACAAAACAGGGACTAGAAAGACAGAGGATGATAGTGTTAGGCCCAAACTGGTTTTGAGTACCACTGAATCTTCCTCATGTGAAGTCTGGCATGTGGAATCATTAGACTTGTTGACTCTATTAACTCTGGTGCTTACAAGATCTCACTCTTGCTGAGGTCATTGGAAAGTTTGTCAGGGCTAAGAAATACGTTTTCTGAAATTAAGCTTTGTTCAGAGGAAGAAATGCGATCATGATGGAGGTGTCCAGGGGACATTTAAGGAACACCAATAAATGAGTTGGATCCATATTTGACTTCTTTAAATTCAGAGTAAAACCTATATATCAACCCAACAACTCTTATGGTTTCTTGTTTAGAAGTAGCCTGAATCAAGCAGTCATCAAAACAGGATTAGATATGGATGCCTTGGAGCATGCAAAAACCTATGGTAATAGCTAAGCATTTTATGAAAATCGCTGAGTCCTTGGATAAGCCAAATACCAATGAAGTTAACTGAAAGCCATATCTCAGTGCACAGAATTTTAAAAAGTATCTGTGTTTTGTGTGAATAGGAATATGCAGAGAGGCATCCATTCAGTCTGGAGTAACTAGAAATACTTGCGGAAAGAGAAGAGAAAAGGGATTTTATAGAATTAGCACACTGAACTTTTGGACTTTTAGAAAAGACTTTAATTTGCACAGATGCAAAACTTGTCTCCAAGTTCCCTCTTTCTTTGGGACCATGAAGAATATGGCATAGAAATGTTTTCCTATTTGATTAGGAGGAACAGGTTCTGTGGCTACTTGAATATACTGAATTGAAATGATTTGTATGATTAGCTGATATGGAGGGACATGAGGGATTCCTGAAGGAACAGAAGGAGAGTTCCACTGCATCTATTTTCTATTATGTCTAAACCCCAAGAGTCTGAAGCTATGAGCTTCCAAAGGGGGGAAAGGGAACATTTTTTTCTGATTTTTTTTAAACAAGAAACACCTTTATTAAATTATCACTAATGACAACAGGCAATCATACATTTATATAAATGAAAACAAACCATATTGGCATAATCCCAGCTGCAAGCATTTTACATCACAAAGCATGTTGACATAATCCTAGTTGTAAACATTTTACATTACTTATAATCTAACCAATCATTGTCAGTCAAGCATTATCTAGCTCATCAAATCCTGTCTTCTTTTAAACCTCATTCCTCCCCTGTATGTATTGTTCCCACAATTCCCAATTTTTCCTATGTAATTTGCTCCTACCTTTTTTAAAGATCCCAATTCCAGTTGTTTTACCTCTGTTACTATATTCACTACTTTTAATACAGTTGGTTTAGACTTTGATTTCCATTTTCTAGTAATTGCGTCTTTAGCAGCACCATAATTAGACTCAGCAAGGTCATACTATGTCTAGGCAATTCCAATTCTGTATCATAGCTCAGAAAAATCATTTTCCTAGTTACACCAATTTGCTCACCCAGACTCTCCAACAGAGTACGCTGCAAGGAATCTTTGAAGTCTGCCAACTCATTACACTTCCAGAACATATATTCCCAATTACCTCTTTCTTCCCCATCACACCTCCAACATTTACTGCCTACCTGAAGTAAAATTCTCTGGAGTCTACCTGGGGTATAAAAACATCTATGTAAACATTTCCAAGCAAAACCCCTAAATCTTCTAGATTTTGTTGCATATTTGGGAGACATACATACATCCCCCCATTGTTTCTTTGTGAATTGCATATCCAGTCTCTCTTATCAATCCTTTCTAACCTCCTGTGACTGATTCTTATACTTATCATGCAATATTTTATTTCCTCTACTAATTATTCCTTTTTTAACCGAGTTTCTGTTGCAGATTCTACTAAAAACTCTATCAGTGCTGTTTTTTTTTTGTTTTGGACCCTCCTATTTCTTTCACTATGCCTATACACCGATATCAATCCTTGGTAGGGACAGCAATCTATAAACTGCAGTTCAAATAAATTCTTGGCATCTTCCCATTCTGTTACCTTTCCCTCTCTAGTTATCTGCTCCCAATACCTTGATTCCTTTGCCACTTTTGTCCAATAACTTCCAGACCCCTGTTGCCTATTGTCTGTATCCCTAATTGCAGTCACCCCTATTGGCACAATCTCCTTCCTTAATTCCTGTGTTGGCTTTGTTCTTAGAATATGTTCTGTCACTTTATGAATATAATATCTGTATGATCACTGTTATTGTCCTTAAAGATCTGCATCCAGAATCCCAGTCTCTCCTTGTTTAATGACCTTCACCCCTGCTTCATCACCACCCCTTTCCATTTTGAATGATAGGTTTCTACTTGTGCTATGTATAGGAGCCGTAACTGTGTAGCTCTGAAATACCCATTTAAATCAGGTAATCCCAATCCGCCTTTTTATACAGGAAGAATCAGTTTATCCCACTTGATTCTTGCTGTCTTTGCCTCCCAGATAAAATCCTTCAGCTCATTATTAATTGCTATCCACAACTTCTGCTCTGGTTGATAAAAATATGCCTGACTTGTATGTAAGACTAAAGAGACTAAAAACATTTTAACTCCTTGCATCTTGCTATCCATACCCATATAACAGAGCTTCTAGTTTCTCAGTTTTTGTATTATTTTTCTTTAGTTTCTTCCCACATATACTTAGCTACCACACCGGAATAATTTTTTAATCCATACTCCTAAATACTTCATTTTTTCATGTCCCCATAAATATGGATATTGCTGAACCAGTTTGTGTGTGGGTACATAATTTACCACTACTGTCTTTGTTTTAACTTCATTAATTTTGTATCCCAAAAAGATATGAAACTGTCTCAAAATGTTCCACAACACTGTAATGTCCTTTTCTGGTTTTGTCGGGTATATGTATAAAATAATATCATCTTACAAACAGGCCCAGCTTTTCTTGACTACCATACCAATTATATCCTTGAATTTATGAGTCTCTTATTTTCTTTGCCAGTGGTTCTAAATATAATGCAAATAAGGGGAAAGTATTTGGTTTAAGTTAGTTATTTATTTATAAATATTTGTGGATGCTTACATTTTGTGTGAAAGTATTTATATATATGTGTGTGTGTGTGTGTGTGTGTGTGTGTGTGTGTGTGTGTGTGTATGTGTGTGTGCGTGCGCGTGTGTGTATGTGTGTGTGCGTGCGCGTGTGTGTGTGTGTGTATTTATATCTGTGTGTGTGTGTGTGTGTGTGTGTGTGTGTATGTATGTGTATATATATATATATATATATATATATATATATATATATATTAGTATATTTACTTGTGCATTTACTTGGGTATGAATTTAAGTGCTTGTGTCTTTAAATGATGTTGAGTTCATGTTTAGTTTAATTTTGGGGTGGGAGGGTGGCCTAATGGTTAAGGTGCTTGCCTTACAAACAGAAGGTGCAGGGTTTGAGTCTCACAAGGGATAATTGGCTAGGCTTAAAATGGCTCACATGGGCAGCTAGCCTAGTACGAACCTATGAACTAATTAATTAAGTGGTTAATTGGTAAAATGATTGAGAATTTCTATATATAAAGTTGCTTATTTGCTTTAGAAATTTTTGAACCCTGAAGGAGTAAGCCGAGGTAGCTAGTTTGGAATTTTACATACATTGTCCTAAATAAATGCTGCTTCTGTGTGGCAGTTAGTGCTTCTTCAACTCAAGTGTGGTAGAGTTGGTATTTGGCGCAAACAACAACATTTGTGTTAGAAATTTGGAGTTTTGTCCTATTTTATTTTCATGTGGCCCACTTATTTAAGATGGAAAAATATGGGGCTCCTACTTACGTGATCGTACAAAACATCTAGGTATGGCTTTTGATTTAGGAGCAGTTAACATAAGTAACAGTGGAGTGGAAGGATATGTTGTGGTGGACAATGTTGAATGTAACATAGATGAATTTCTGTCAGAGTTACACAATGCACTGAAGGAGGTGAAGCATTCCACAAATGTTTTATTACTGTATCTGCTGTATGGCATAGTCTCCAAGGGTCTACACTGTCTGTTAAGCCATCTTTTACTTTTGGGGCAGATTGTATGGATTTGAAGAGTCGTTGGGAACAAGCTGCTTTAAACTGTTCCCCTGAATTTATTTAGATCCTTGTTGATTATGATAAAAAGCAGATCAAGCTTCTTAATGCAAAAATTAACAGCTTGTTTGACTGTAAACTTTCAGTCATGGACACTTTAAGAGGGCAGTTCAAAGACCAGGATGATTCATTTTTTTTTTTCTGATGCTAAAGCCCTGGAGGAGGACCTGGTTCATTACAAATGCCCAAAATGCAACAAGATCAATGGCACTTTGAAGAATCTAATTGGTTCCCATGGGAACGTCCGGGCTTGCGATGACTTCAATGAAAACCAATAAGCAGTAAGGTGGATAATGGAAGTGGTTTACGTTCATTCAATTCATATGGGAGGCAACAACAGTAGAAAGAACATCAAAGGGATACTGTGAGACAAATGGAATAATGGCTGATGACTTTAGGTGACTCTGATAAGCGCAGTAATGCTGTTACTGAACCAGAGGAAGGAATGGAGAAGAAAACATACCAGTATTTTCAAATAGGACACAATAAATAAGGACATTGTTGAATTTAATGAATGTTTGTCTACTTGTTCTTTTGAGGTTCCAAATTCGGTTGTGGAATATGGTGATGTACATGTGGATGATCACATGTGATGTATACTGAGTAAAGGTCTTAAATTCATTCCCACTTCCAGGATGTTTTTACCTGAAGTACTTATGGATTTATAGCTGTTGATGCATAAGTTGCCATTAAAACCTTACTTTTATTTGATAAAATGATAGACAATGCTTAGATGATATTTGGTTAGATAGTGTTGTTAGATGCATTAATTTTAAAAGTCAGAAGAAGTTTGTTCCCCCTTTATTAATAAAACAGCACTGGTATTTTATGATATGGTTAGAGATGAAATTATCTCATGTGAACAATTGTTTGAAATATGTTATTAATTTTAATATTACTAAACATGAGTGGATGAGTTTAAAATATATGGAAAGAGATAGGTCCATCATTATAAAACCAGCTGATAAAGGGGGAAATGTAGTAGTAATGAATGATGATTTTTATAAAAGAATGTGTCTTACTTTATTGAATAACATATTAGAATACCAAGTGTTACATGGTAATCCATTACAGCAAATTCAGAATGATGTTGAGATGATACTGGAGGACTTGGTTGATAGGGGTGTACTGTCTGAAAGGCTAGGAGATGTGTTAGTAGTGGTGAACCCACAGATCCCATTATTTTAGGTTTCACCTAAAATTCATAAAAACATAGTTAACCTCCCGGAAAACCTATTGTTTCACAGGTAGGGGGCCCTAAAGAAAGGGCTGGTGAGATCTTGGATAAAATTCTTCAGCCTTATGTGGTACAGCATTTTTCATATGTTGGGGATATGCATCATTTTCTTGAGAAAATTAAAAAGGCTAGGTGACTGGAAGGGTATTTGATAGTTACAGTGGATGTGGATAGTTTGTATACTTATATTGAACATAGTTTTGGTTTAGAAGCTATTACCCATTATTTAGCAGGTGTAAATGATTTACAGAGTATATTGAATATTGCTTGTTTTATTTTGAATAATAACTGTTTTTCTTTTGATGGAAACGTTTATAGACAAATAAGGGGCACAGCTATGGGAGCAAAATTTGCTTCCAGCTATGCTAATTTATTTATGGGTAGATTCGAGAAAATGTTTCTGTATGAGGAGTCTTACTTAACTGACAATGTCATTTTCTACAAACGCTACACTGATGACTTGTTTCTTATAGTGAAGAGGCCTCACGAACAGCTTGATAAGTTTATGCAGATCATACAAAATAATTATTTTGGTTTATTATTTACTTATAATGTTTATAATAGTAGTATTCCTTGTTTAGACATAATGTTGTATATTGCAGATGGTAAGATACATTCCACTTTATATAGAAAAGAAACATCTGTGAATGCTTTTCTTTATGCTTCCAATGCACATTCTGCCCATCTGATTAGGTCCTAGCCCCACAGAGAATTTCATAGGTCTAGAACATTATGTTCCGAGGAGGATGGTTTCCAAGAAGTAGTTGTGGACATAGTTAATAGGTTATAATCTAGAGGTTATAAACATGACCATTTAATTACTGCATAGCAGAAGGTTAAGGGTGGGTGTATAGGTTCAGGATTAAAAGTTAAATTTGTTAGAAAGTTAATAAAAGTAAGGAAACACAGGAAGCTATATACTTTGCGACTCAATATGATCCGTTTATCAAAGGAGTGTTGTGTATTTAAAAAAAAATTGCCATATAATAATCTCAGCTGTAATATATAAAAATATGAAACAATATTTCTTATAGAAACTCACCAAGCATTGGAAGTAGTAGTGTTGTACAATCAGCAATGAGTAGTGAAGTTGTAGATCTGATATGCAAGGGCTGTACCACTTGTAGGTATACAGGCAATGAAGATACTTAAAATATTAATGTTAGGCTACTTAGGGTTCCAGGGATACTTAATTATCAGAAGATGGTTATATATGGACTGGTTTGTCCCTGTAACAAATGTTATACAGATAAGACAATACATCAAATAACGCTGAGAGTACAAGAGCACATTAGAGATGTTAAATATAATTCTCCTACGAGCCCAATAGCATCACAGTTTTTAGAGCATCATAAAAGTAATTCTGATTTGTTAAAATATTTTATAATGTATGTATTAAAAGGTTCTGAGTTATAACCGAATCCTTTGGATATATTATTATAGAAGGAAGCTTGGTTCACATTTGCTTATGACACTTTATATCCTAGGGGGCTCAATAAGTGGGAATAATTTTCTATGTATGAATTATTTATTTATAAATATTTGTGGATGCTTATATTTTGTGTGAAAGTATTTGTAAATGTATTTATACATATATATGTTAATATGCATTTATATTTATTTTATGTATATATATATATATATATATATATATATATATATATATATGTTAGTAGATTTATTTGTGCACTCACTTGGGTATGAATTTAAGTGCTTGTGTCTTTAAATGATGTTGGGTTCATGTTTAGACTGATTAATTAAGTGGTTAATTGGTGAAATGATTGAGAATTGTTATATATAAAGTTGTAATAACAAATCATTAAAGAATTTCACTGTGGATAGTTGGTTCCGGGAGTAAAAAGAAGTATCAGCAACAATGTAACAAACAACAAAACAAAGCATGGCTAAAAGCAAGAATTTAACTTTTATTCTCGGTAAGCGCTTTTATACCCTTAAATGGCGCTTCATCAGACCATAATCATAAAATAAAAGCATCACAGTTTAAATACGATAAAATGTACAGGTTCAAAAACACATGACCATTCAAATCCCCAAACACAGTTAGCTAAGCAAATACACAGTAACCAATCATCACTTAATTTAAAAAGGTCCCGTGACTTCAAAATCGGTCTTAAAGGGACCTTCCCATTTAAACTCAACCCTTTATCAGCCTGAAATGTTATGATCTATCTAATTTCATGTCTGTCAGTAGTGTTCCCAAAATCACCTAAATGGAGATCTTCTTTCAAAAGCTCTATAGCTACAAAAGTAAAAATATGAGTCTCGCCATTCTGATTTATATGTCTGGCTAGAGAGTTCTTACTGTCTTGGGTACATATGCTGTAAATATGTTCTCTAATACGTTCCATAAGTGAACAATTGGTCTTCCCAACATAAAATGATGAACATATCCCACAAGATGCTAAATAATAAATTCCTAGAAGAATAATTTGCATTCACCTTGAAGACATAACAGGTAAGTATAGTGGGATGTACAGACTGATTGCTTGTTTTTCAGGTGCCAGAATCCACCATATCACCCATGCACTCATCTATCAACAACAGGTACTATTATGACTCTGTCATAGTCCACGTTGGCATGAATGACTTGAGACGTACCTCCTGGACTGTATGGAGAGAAACATGATTGAGCCCGCTGAATATGAGTTATATTCCCAGCCTTAAGCAGCATTTTATCGTGACCTAGAATGATGCCTCAATACAGACAGAAAATGATTGACTTTAACAATTTGCTTAGTTTCTGGTGTTATTCCAAGGGGATCCAGTACCGGACAGCCTGGGAAGAAATGATCGGCAGACCATGATGCTTTGCCAGAGATGGCCTGCATTTGTCTCCCTTGGGCTTCAGGCTTCTAGCAAAATCTTGCCTCCCCCATAGTGCCTTTTTTAGGCAATGCCATGAGGTCAAAACTACCAACATGAAAATTTTACCAAAACACAAATTAAAGGTCATGCTGCTAAACGTTAGCAGTCTAAACACAAAATTGCACTCATTACAAGCATTCTTAACCCTGGAAGATGCTGACATTTGTGCAGTCACAGAAACCTAGTTCAAAGCTGCGGAGAGCACCCCAGCTATACCAGGTACTCATCCTATCATACATTCAGACCCCAAACTGTGGGAAGCAAAGCAAAAGGAGGTGGAGTTGCAATATGTATAAAAAACATACACACCTCCAGGCTGGTCAAACAGTATGATGCACAGGAGACACCCCAGGTGCAGTTAACTGTTGACAAGACCCCTATTCAAATCATAGCTAGCTACAGGCCCCCAACTTTGACTCAAGATGCCTACTCCACCTATCTGAACCTCTTCAAATCTATCAAGATTCAGTCCTTTACCCTAATTCTGGGAGAATTTAACTACCCAACCATAGACTGGAAGAACTATTCATGCCAAAACACAAATGCCCAGGGATTCCTTGATTTCATCAATGCAAACGCCTTGGACAACCAGGTTGACACCCCAACAAGAGGTGACAATATCTTGGACTTGGTATTAACCAACATGAGTAACCACTGCAGCATCCCTACAGTGTCATCCTCCCTGGTAAGATCCGACCATAAAGCGGTCACTTTCTAAGTCACCATCTCCCCCAACCCCCCTCCCCCCTCAGCTAGGGTCAAATAAAAAAACTTCTCCAAAGCTGATTACAACCTCCTGACAGAAGGTATAAACAGCTTCACAGCCCCCTCCCCCTCCATAGGAACTGGCACATATGTTCAAACCTACACCAAAGTACTATATGAGCATTTATATAGCTGCATGGAATCAGAAATACCAGACAGGACAAAATCCTCCTCCTCAAGGAAGAGTAAACCTGTCTGGTGGACATCTGCAATAAATAAACTCTATAATAAAAGGAAACAATTTCTGTCCAGGACCAAGAAGGAGTGGGTGCCTAATTGGAAGCAACCACTCCTTAGCCCAAACAAGCAAATAAGAGCACTAGTGAAATCCTCCAAAGCAAACTTCAAGTCCAGACTGGCCACATCTACTAAAGACAGTCATAAGGCTTTCTTCACATATGTCCGTAATCTCAAAGGAAGCACTCAGATCTGGTCAGAGCTGGTGGTCAAGAACACCATATACACAAACGCAGTAGATGTAGCCAACCTGCTGGTAGACAGGTTCAGTGAAAACTTCACCCCTCTGTCCCCCATCAGTAAATAAGGACATCCCCATCACCTGTCCCCTCCTCTTATCTAGGGAGCAAGTCATCACTGTCCTCCATGGGACCCGATAACATCCCAGGCTGCATCCTACATGAACTCAGGCAGGAACTTGCAGCACCATTAGGCACCTTATTCAACCAAAGCCTGAGTACCAGCTTCATCCCAGCCGAGTGGAGGACAGCCACTGTCATCCCTTTGCACAAAGGTGGAGCATCCACCGATCCAGGAAATTATAGACCCATCAGCCTAACTAGCCTGATCTGCAATGCCATGGAATGGATTATCATGGACCTCATTAACAAGAACATTGGTAACCTTCAAACACTCGATCCCACACTGTTTTGTTTCATCAAGGGGAGGTCATGCTTGTTAAATTTTGTCGACTTCTTTGAGACAGTCACCAAAGCCATGGACGAGGGGAAGACGGTGCACACTGCCAACCTTGACCTGGCCAAAACCTTCAATACTATTCCCTACTCAGGTATAATAGATAAACTCTCTCAACTAGGCATCAATCTGTATGTTACCAGATGGGTAGCAAACTGTCTCACTGATAAAACCCACCTAGTCAAAATAGGGGAAGCCACCTCAAGCAGTACACCTGTAATGAACGGTGTACCCCAGGGCTCAGTCTTGGGGCCACTGTTGTTTGGGATATATTTTTCTGAGGTGCAGGCCAAATCCAGTGGGCTGTGGCTGACCAAGTTTGCAGATGACTGCAAGCTGAGAGCTGTCATCAATTCCCCTAGTGACGTGGACATCCTCCAAGAGGGTCTCACCCAAACAAATGACTGGTGCCAGAAACATGGCCTCAAACTGGATGCCAAAAAATGCTTCACCATCATCTCCTTTGGGGAAAGTGACGTCCCCACAATTTATAACATTAACAACAAGGTCCTAAGCATGCAATCAGTTGTGAAGGACTTGGGCAACCAAGTTGATAGCAAACTGACTTTTGATCACCATATTGCCTCCATTGTACAGAAAGCTTTCTACATGGCCCACATCATTAGTAAGGGTATCTCATTCATGGACAAAGAAGTCATAACATCCCTGTATTCTTCCCTTAAAAGACCTATTACTGAGTACAGTGCCCGTTGTGGCATGTACCTCAAAAAGCACAAGCAGCAGCTGGGCAGACCACAGAGGTTTCTCACCAGGAAAATCCAGGGCCTCAAACATCTACCCTACACAGATGGGGTAAAAGCCCTGTCCCTCTACTCAGGCTCATACAGACTCCTCGGTGGTGACCTCTGTCTGGCACACAAAGCAATCTCAGACCCTGCCTTGATGAGATTGCTGCATATTCGCAAGTCTAGCTCTACTCGAGTAACCCGCACACGCAACCCAAACTTGGACTGTGACATCAATTCGACTTGGCCGCAGGACAGATTTGTGTCCCAGAGACCCCCCTTTCTGTGGAATAGACTCTCTCTCTGCATCAAGCAGAGTACCTCATTAACCCTTTTTAAGTGCAACCTGGATAACTGGATGGTGAACAGAAAATACACCCCTGGGATTCCACCTGTGTCCCTGCTGGATAAGGGCAGCGGGTGCTGACTTGTTAATTTGGGTTAAATTCTTGGCTAGGCTTGTAAGGGCCTCAGGGACAATAGTCTAGTAACTTCCTCTGACCTTATGATTCTATGCTGCTAACAATGTATTTACAGAACTTACATTTCTTACAGGGTCGAGTGCCTAAAATATTGGAGTATCACCCAGCTGTACAATGCCCCTATTAAAACAAAAATGCGGTTCATCTCTCACTAACTGCCTAATCTTGTCATCTGATAGAAGAATTGGCCAATTTTTTCCTAATAATTTTACATATGCTGTTGTGAAGGAAACAAAAAAAGTTGAGACACGTAGTGTAGAATGATCTGCATATGTCGGAGAAAGAAAAACTGAGTATGTGGTCATTGCGCATGGCTAAACTTTTAACCATGTCAGCAGATTCTTTTAAGCAGCAAACAACATAACTGCGCATGTCCAGGAATGTGCAAAGTACAGCAAATATACTAATGTATTCTCTTCATTGTTCTCCTTTGATAATCACATCACCACAGTAGTCAGGAAATGACTTAATGAACAAATTACACTGGTGTATCCAACAAAGTATTAATATTATGCTTGATCAGTAATTTTTTTTGTCCTTTCATGAGAGCCTTTTGATTGTAACAACTATAATTCTATTCTAAGGAAAATGATGACTAGATGACATTAACCACATGTAATTAATATAGTGAAACATAATAATGTCTTAATGAATAGAAGTATTGAACTGTATTAACTCTGATTGGTTGATGATAGTGGTCTGTTTGACAAATGTTATTAATTCTGTTCTAAATTTCTATGAATTGATCTGTTTATTAATTCGGGGAGACACGTTATTGCTGGGTCTCCACACACGTGTGTTATAATAAATTTTGAAAGTCTATCAAAACTGTTTATTTTATTATTTTTTTATTTCCTTAACAGTGCGGTGACAAACTGGATCGATTATTCCGAGTAAATCATGGCTGGTATTGTGGATAAACACTCTGGGCTCTGTGACAGTTTTCTGTCTACTGGCTGCTCAGCAGTATTAATTCACAAAGCTGCACCAATATTAGTCTTGGCAGACTTCTTGTTGTATGAATTAACCAAAATTTTTGTTTCCCTACAGAACAAGCTCCTGAATAAGTAAAATTTTCTTTTTAAATTTAATATATATATATATATATATATATATATATATATATATATATATATATATATATATATATACATACATACATACATACACACATATATATATATATATATATATATATATATATATATATATATATATATATATCACTGAGCATGAGAGTGGGTTTTTGCAAATAAAAAAATTACATCTGTAAGGTATAAATGGGAATGTAAGTGGTTTCCTTGCAAAAATTCACTTTGCAAGAGGTAGTTTTTAGATGTACAGGAGTGGATTTTGCAGAACAAAAGAGTCTGCACATTTGTATGAATGATTAGAGGCATGAGAATGGGATTCCTTGCACACAGCCTATCTAGATCTCGCCAAGGCTTTTGACATCATCCCCCACTCTGGAATTATAGATAAAGTCACTAAACTAGGTTTAAATCCCTATGTTACAAGATGGGTTGCCAACTGGCTCACTGACAGAACCCACACTGTGAAAGTAGCAGACTCCAAATCTGACTTCAGACCAGTGACAAGTGGAGCACCACAGGGTTCAGTCCTGAGTCCTCTCCTGTTTGGTATCTACTTTTCTGAAGTACAGGCTAACACGGAAGGTCTTTGTCTAACGAAGTTCACAGATGACCGCAAATTAAGAGCCATAATTGAAACTCCTAACGATGTGGACATCCTACAAAAGGGCCTCACTGAGACAGATGCCTGGTGTCAAAGCCATGGCCTCAAGCTCAATGCCAAAAAGTGCATTGTCATCCCCTTTGGTAAAAACTCTGTACCCATGAGCTATCACATAGGTAGTAGTCTACTTAACACCGAAAGTGTGATAAGAGACCTTGGGACACAGGTAACAGTAGTCTCTCCTTTGATAATCACATCACCACAGTAGTCAGGAAATCCTTCTACGTGGCACACCTCATCACAAAAGGTTTCTCATCCAGGAAAAAAGAGGTCATTGTTCCCCTCTACTCATCACTCATTAGACCCATTATAGAGTACAATGCCCCTTTTGGTATGTACCTCACAAGTCATCTACAACAACTGGAAAGGCCGCAGCAATACCTCACAAACAGGATTACCGGCCTCAAACAGTTGCCCTATGCAGACCGTCTCAAAAAACTCCAGCTTTACTCTGTCTCATATCGCCTACTCAGAGGCGATCTCTACTAACATACAAAGCTATGTCAAACCCAGAGCTGTTGGACATGCTCCACTTAAAGAAACCCCAATCCCTCCGAGCTACATGCTCTAGGGACCTAAACCTTGTCACCACAATAAACAGAACATGCTGGACGGATAGATTCCTGTCCCAGAGACTTCCCATACTCTGGAACAAACTACCTATCTATATCAAACAAAGCTCCTCATTAGCACTCTTCAAGAAAAATCTTGATGATTGGATGGGAAATAGGAAATTCACCCAGGGGATCACCTCTGTGGCTCTGCTTGACAGGGCACAGGAAATAATTTTCTTAGGTGGCGAAAGCCAGGGTACCTTTTTGGCTAGGCTTGTATAGGCCCTAGGGCTGATAGCCTAGTACCTACCTATGAACCTATAAAATACAAAAAGGTATTATGTGTGAAAGTAAATTATGTGTGAAAGTAAATAATGAGAAGTTATGTACTTACCATAACATTCCATGTTAGTTGTCTTCTTCTCGCCTTCTTTCTTGCTGGATGGGTTCGGAGCCGAACCTCGGCTCCGACTCGAACTAATACTAAAGCTCGAGAGTGAGAAGTTATGTACTTACCATAACGTTCCATGTTAGTTGTCTTCTTCTCACCTTCTTTCTTGCTGGATGGGTTTGGAGCCGAACTTCGGCTCCGACTCGGCCTAATACTAAAGCTCGAGAGATATTTTTACCGGCTCGAGGCTAGGCTATGTCACATAATGCTAGGCGTCATATACCCAGATCTCATTTGATAGCTAACATTATGGACATATATGTCCCACCACAACAGAGAATAATCTACCTAATCATAGATGCAAAAATAAAGATATATCTAAATATATATATATATATATATATATATATATATATATATATATATATATAAAAAACCCCTCTAGAAGAGCTAGCAAAAAAGAGGGAGTAAGGGAGCTAGCTGGGGATATAACTGAGGTGGCAATAACTCTCACAAGGTACACTAGATCTTCTCAGGCTAGGGGGATGGAGGGTGGGACGCAAGAAAGAAGGCGAGAAGAAGACAACTAACATGGAACGTTATGATAAGTACATAACTTCTCAATGTTAAGTTGTCAATCTCGCCTTCATTCTTGCTGGATGGGACAGCGTCCCTAGCACCTAAATCCTGGGTGGCTCAATGGAACAAACTCTTGAGTACAGTGGAACCAAAATCAGCCCGACTTCTGGAGGCCATATTGAGCTTGTAATGAGAAATGAAGTTATGAGGAGAGGCCCAAGTGGCTGATGCGCAAATGGAATCCATCGGCAATCTTACCTGAAAGGCTATGGAAGAAGCTAAAGCTCTGGTTGAGTGGGCTCTAAGCTTAGTAGGAAGTTCCCTGTTTCTCAACTGATAGACCAACGTGATAAGACAGGACAACCACCTGGACAAAGTTACCTTAGAGACTGGTTGGCCTTGCTTCCCTTCCACATAAGACAGGAAGAGCTGGTTTGATTTTCTCATCTGCTTAGTTCTATCCAGGTAGAAGCATAATTGACTGTGAACGTCCAAAGAATGTAACTTTCGTTCAGCTCTATTGGTGTAATTTGGGAAGAAGACTGTAAGATCTATGGTCTGATTCAGATTTTTCTCTGAGATTATTTTGGGTAAAAAAGATGGATTAGTTCTAAGTGACACTCTGTCTTTGTGAAAAACAAGATAAGGAGGGCGAGCGCAAAGGGCTTGAAGTTCAGAGACCCATCTTGCTGAGGTGATGGCTACTAAGAAGAGTGTTTTCCACGAGAGCAACTTCAACAAACAAGAAGCCGCCGGCTCAAAGGGAGGAAGAATTAAAGAAGACAGTACCAAATTTAAGTCCCACGGTGGGGGAGGGTCCTTAACCGGGGGCCTAAGTAAAAGGGTTCCTTTTAAAAAGGCTTTGCAAAGTTTGTGGGACATGATGCTGGTCTCCAACAAGCCAACGTGGAAATTTGCAATAGCTGCCAGTTGAACTCTGATGGTAGCTGAGGAGGAGCCCAATCGAAAGAGTTCTGCTAGAAACTCTAGTACTGTCTGGACAGGAGCCGTAAAGGGGTCCACGTGTTTTTCCCCTGCCCAGACA
This sequence comes from Protopterus annectens, assembly GCF_019279795.1. Taxonomy (NCBI): domain Eukaryota; kingdom Metazoa; phylum Chordata; order Ceratodontiformes; family Protopteridae; genus Protopterus; species Protopterus annectens. The sequence continues at coordinate 947,460,782 of NC_056727.1, forward strand.
GGGAAACGCTTCCATTTGCTAGCATAAGTCATTCTGGTAGTAGACTTGTGAGAAGCGAGGATGATATCGCGAACTGGTTGAGAGATAAGGGGAAGCCTGGCTAGGGTTGGAAGTGGAGTAACCAAGCTGTGAGGTTGAGAGATCGAAGGGACTGATGCAGCCCGCCCGATTGATGGGTCAGAAGATCTGGCACTGGGTCCAGATGCCAGGGCTGCTCCAGAAGATGGCGTTGCAGGAACAGAAACCAAATTTGTCGAGGCCAGTAAGGGGCAATGAGGATCATCCTGGCTCTCAAGGCAGTTGTTTTCTGGATTAATTGAGTAATCAAGGGAAGGGGGGGAATGCATACAGAAGACCCCGGGGTCAATCGTGAACTAGAGCATCTCTGGGGGGTAGACCTGGGAGAGGGAAGAGGGTGAAGAAGTCTGGGCACTTGCTGTTTAGAGGTGTTGCAAAAAGGTTGCAGCAAGGCTGACCCCACCTTCTGAAAATTCTTTCCATTACTGTCTGGTTGAGAGACCACTCATGAGGCATGAGAATGGCTCTGCTCAGTCTGTCCGCTATGACGTTGGGTCTGTCCGCTATGACGTTGGCCTTCCCAGGAATATGCGTTGCTACCAGAAACTGTTGAGAAGAGATCGCCCATTGCCAAAGTCGACATAGGGGGTAGGATCTGGTTCCGCCCTGCTTGTTAATGTACTACACTACAGACATATTGTCTGTTTGAATTGCAATAGTCCCGGTTGGTAGAGAGTCCGGAAGGGCCTGCAACGCTAAAAGTACCGCTCTCATTTCCAAGACATTTATGTGCAAGTGGTATTCGAAGGGTTGCCATGTGCCCTGGACTGTCCTGCCCCGAAAATGCCCCCCACCCGATCAGGGAGGCATCCATTGTCACAGTGGCAACAGGAGGAGGAAGGACCATAAGTCTGCCCTGGAGAACCTGAGAGGAGACCGTCCACCAAGAAAGGTGTCTTTTGCATGACTGAGTGATTAGAATGGTGTGTGACATGGGGAGCTGCTGAAAGGACCACTGGGAAAATAGCATCCACTGCAGGATCCGCATATGAAAACGCGCTAGGGGGGAGTAAAGTGATTGCTGCTGCCATGAGACCAAGCGTTTTTAGTACAAATCTGGCTTGGACTCTGGTCTCCTGTAATAGGATCTGAACATGGTTTCGAATGTCTGAAACTCTTTGTGTAGGTAGTTTTGCTGAGAGCTCCACTGTGTTTAAAACGGCGCCTATGAAGGTAATAGACTGACAAGGCGACAATGCAGACTTTTCGAAATTTATAGAGATATCTAGCGCGTTGCACGTTTGTACAGCATAATCTCTGGATTGGAGTAGTTGGTGCCTGGTGGTGGCAGTAAGGAGCCAGTCGTCTAAATATGGAAACACCTGGAATCCTTGTCATCTCAGGTGAGCCGCCACCACTGCCATGCATTTGGTAAACACTCTGGGGGCTGTGGTGAGGCCAAAGGGCAGTGCTCTGAATTGGTAGTGACTGGCTCCCAGCCGGAAACGGAGAAACCTTCTGGAGCGCCTGTTCATCTTGATATGGTAGTATGCATCCTGAAGGTCTATAGAGCACATCCAATTGTCCTGACTGAGAAAGGGTAGAATGGACTGTAGCGTGACCATCCGGAACTTCGTTCTTTGAACCGACTTGTTCAGCCTGCTGAGATCCAAAATAGGTCTCCAGTCCCCTGTCTTTTTTGGTACCAAAAAGAACTTGGGAGTAGATTCCAGATCCTTGTTTATCTGCTGGGACTGGCTGGATGGCCCTTTTTCTTAGCAGCTTTGAAATTGCTAGTGCTGCTAGATCCCTCAGACTGGATGGAACGTCTGTAAGGGGCCCTTTTGGCTGTTGTGGGGTGTGAATAAAGGGAATTCTGTAACCCTCGGATATGATCGACCGTACCCATTTGTCTTGCATGAGGGAATGCCAGGCTTCTGGGTACAGTGATAGTCTTCCCCCGACTGCCTCCGAAGGTGGACAGTCAGGCAGCTCCTCAGGGGTGCTGGAAGGGTTTGTCAGAGAAAGATTCTCTGCTACCCTGATTCTGTGGACCCCCCCCTACCCATCGGGCGGTGTCTATTATTGTTCCCTCCTCTGCCTCTGGAGGGAAGCTCACCACGTGCGTCAGGCAGTACTCCCTGAGGTTTGCGTAACCACATTTTCCCACCTTTCTGACCCTTAGGGTATGGTCTAAAAGGGGTAGAAAAATGGACTCCTACGGCAGAGAGAGTCTTGCCTTCCTGCTCACACCTGGTCAATGTATCCTTCACTTGAGGTCCAAACAAGGCAGAACCGTCAAAGGGGGTGTTAGTGAAGGACGCCTTGAAAGGGTCAGCAAAGTTGCAAGGCTGCATCCAGGCATGTCTCCTTAGAGCAACGCCCATGCCTGCAGCCCTACTCGCTCCATTGGTGGCATAGGAAATGAGCCGCATGGAGGAGTTTACAATAGAGTTTAGGGTCCCTAGCTGGGAGTTGATCTTTTCCTGAGACCCCACAGCTGATGGGTCCTGTAAGGTATCACCTAGTTCTTTGAGAAGGTCTCTCTGAAGACGGGTGAAATGGCACAAATAATTCAGCGAACACATGGCAAAGGTCGCTGAAGAAAACATCCTTTTGCCGTACCTATCCATAGTCCTAGATTCCTTATTAGGAGGATGGACAGGAACTGAAGGGTCAGCCAACTCCTTCTTAGTGGCCGCCGCCACCACCTTGGCATCAACGGGGACGCCCTTAGTGAGAAACTGCTTGTCCAAAGGGGATGTAATAAATTTAGTGGGCCTCCGGGGAGTTGGTTCCATAGTATCCGGAGCCGTCCACGCCTTCCGAGCCACCACCTCCATGAGGGGGTCGAAAGGTGGGGACACCCAGGAGGTGGAAGGGCGAGAACCGAACGCATCCAGGTACACCGACTCGTCCTCGGAAGGGTTGAGGGCAAACCAGTTCCCCCTCTGTTTAAGGATCTCTAGGATGTCAGAAAATGAGACATCCTCAGAGGGGGACCTTGGGGACCCTTCCGAATCATCCAGGTCAGTGTCAGATGTCACTGACTCCGGGGAGTCCACATGCTTCCTCTTTCATGTCCTCTTCCGAGGGGGCTCCACCGCAGGATCAGGTGAGGCCTCAGAAGAGGAGGATATGCCCAATGGGGAGACCTGGAGCGTTGGTTCTCCACGCTTGGGTTCGGAAGGGTAGGCAGAAGCCGAAGCAGGCATCATGGAAGGAGGGGCCGATGGGGCAGACTGTGGTGCCGGTATAGGAGCCAACACGCTCCTCATGACCTCAAAGGTGCCCCTATCAGGCAGAGAGGAGGGACCCAGCTTCGAAGAGATGAGAGCTCCTCCCGGCACCGAGAGGGACAGCTCCGAGGCCGATGTCGGGGCCGAACTCAACTGCGCCGATGCTCCGAGAGGGAGAACGGGGTCGGACAAGGGTCTGATGCCACTCACCCCCTCGGAACCGACGAGGGAGTCCCGGCACCTGGATCCCTCCAAGGACGGAGCCAATGAAGGGATCAGAGCCGACGAAGGAACTGATAAGGGCGGAATCGGTTCCGACGCCCCCACGGTACCAACCCTGACGGCCTCCGGCTCTGAGCTGGAAGGAATAGTCGGATGAGGAACTAGCGCAGGCGTTGGGAAAGCCGCTGTCTGTTGAGACGGGCTATGCAATAACTGGGCGAGCGCCTGCGACTTCAAAAGCCTACTGACTACCCTCTCGAGGTCGTGGTCTGAAAGCCTGGAAGATCTAGAGGAGTGAGACATATGGCTCCGCTCCGACAGCAAAGGGGACTTCGGAGCCGACCTGACCAACTCCAATGAAGGAGATCGGGAACGCTTTTGGCTTGGAGACGGCTCCGACACCAAGGTCGGAGCCGACTGAGGCCTCGATGTATCGGTTCCAGCCGGAACCGACGAGGCAGAAGAAGGTCCGCTCGGTGCCAGCTCCGGACATGGAGCTGACGGTTTGGCAGGCTTAGAAGGTTTTCCTGACAGAGGTTTGGTAGGAGAACCTTTGGGCTTTAATAAGCCCCTTAGGATGAGCTTATTTCTGCAGTCCTGGAGGACTCTTGGGCTAAAAGCATGGCAGATGGAATAAGAGTCCTGCAGGTGCAGAGGGCCCAAATAATACACACAAGAAGTGTGACCATCTGTCAGAGACATCTTCTGACAGCACGAGTCACACTTCTTGAATCCGATATCTTGGTATCCTTAGACATGATACCACAGGAACGGGACAAAAAAGTCTAGACAAGTATACCAGGCACAACAAACACACACACAACACTTGTAAAGACACTCTCAAAGTTACTACAATAAAACAAAATTCAAGACACACACATTACTGAATGGAACCTGTACAAAAACTACTATAAAAGGGGTGGGGAAAGGCCTAACCACCTTATGGGTGAAAAAGAGTAAGGAAAACTATTAATAAAGGGGGGGGGGACTAACCGAGAGACTACTAACACTACTAGAAAAGATCTAAGGAAAAAATATCTATCAAAAACTAGTTGTAAATATGAAAAATCTTAAATACGACCAGGAGCCGGTGAAAACACAACCTCGTATCTGATGCGGCAAATGAGATCTGGGTATATGACACCTAGCATTATGGGACATAGCCTAGCCTCGAGCCGGTAAAAATAGCTCTTGAGCTTTAGTATTAGGCCAAGTAAGAGCCGAGGTTCGGCTCCGAACCCATCCAGCAAGAATGAAGGCGAGATTGACAACTTAACATCTATTTTTACCAGCTCGAGGCTATCCTATGTCCCATAATGCTAGGCGTGATATACCCAGATCTCGTTTGATAGCTAACACTATGGACATACATGTCCCCACCATGACTGAGAATATATATCTACCTCTATACATCTAGGTATACAAAAACTCTTATAAGAGTTACCAAGAAAGGGAAAGAGGTAGCTAAGGAGATAACTCTCATGATAAACACATCTCAGAAGATACTCTCGGTCTTGCCAGGCTAGGGGGATGGAAGGTGGGAAGCAAGAAAGAAGGCGAGAAGAAGACAACTAACATGGAACGTTATGGTAAGTACATAACTTCTCAATGTTAAGTTGTCAATCTCGCCTTCATTCTTGCTGGATGGGACAGCGTCCCTAGCACCTTAGTTCTGGGTGGCTCAATGGAACAAACTCTTGAGTACAGTGGAACCAAAATCAGCCCTACTTCTAGAGGTCATGTCCAGCTTGTAATGAGAAATGAAGGTATGAGGAGAGGCCCATGTGGCCGCTGCACAAATGGAATCCATTGGCAATCTTGCCTGAAAGGCTACTGAAGAGGCTAATGCTCTGGTTGAATGAGCTCTGGGCTTAATAGGGAGCTCTTTATGCCTCAATTGGTAAATCAACATAATAACAGAGGTAAACCACCTGGGCAAGGTTACTTTGGAAACTGGCAGGCCTTGTTTCCCTTCCGTGTAAGACAGGAAGAGCTGTTCTGATTTCCTCGTCTGCTTGGTTCTATCCAGGTAAAAGCGTAATTGACGGTGAACGTCTAGACAATGTAACTTCCGTTCAGACCTATTGGTATAAAGTGGGAAGAAAACAGGAAGATCGATGGTCTGATTCAGATTTTTTTCAGAGAGTACTTTGGGTAAAAAGGACAGATTAGTCCTAAGTGACACTCTATCTTTGTGAAAAACAAGGTAAGGAGGGCGAACACAAAGGGCTTGAAGTTCTGATACCCTTCTCGCTGAAGTGATGGCTATTAAAAACAGAGTTTTCCAAGAGAGCAACTTTAATGAACAGGAAGCCACAGGTTCAAAGGGAGGGAGAATTAAAGACGACAGCACCAAATTTAGGTCCCATGGTGGGGGAGGATCTTTTATCGGGGGCCTAAGTAAGAGGGTTCCTTTTAGAAAGGCTTTACAAAGTTTGTGTGACATAATGCTGGTCTCTGACAATCCAACGTGAAAATTCGCAATGGCTGCCAACTGAACTCTCATGGTGGCTGAAGAAGATCCCATTTGAAAAAGTTCTGCTAAAAACTCTAAGACTGTATGGACAGGGGCTGTAAAAGAGTCAACTTGTTTCTCCCCTGCCCAAACAGAGAAATGCTTCCATTTGCTAGCATAAGTCTTTCTGGTAGTAGACTTGTGCGAAGCGAGGATGATGTCACAAACTGAATGAGAGATTGAGGGAAGCCTGGCTAGGGTTGGAAGTGGAGCAACCAAGCTGTGAGGTTGAGAGATTGGAGAGACTTGATGCAGCCCGCCCGACTGATGTGTCAGAAGATCTGGCACTGGGTCCAGATGCCAGGGTTGATCTAGTAGATGACGTTGCAGGAACGGGAACCAAGTTTGTCGAGGCCAGTAAGGGGCAACAAATATCATTCTGGATCTCAAAACAGTTGCTTTCTGGATTAGCTGAGTAATTAAGGGAAAGTGGGGAAAAGCATACAGAAGACCCCGGGGCCAATCGTGGACTAGAGCATCTCTGGGGGGGGAAGACCTGGGAGAGGAAAGAGGGTGAAGAAGTCTGGGCACTTGCTATTTTGAGGGGTTGCAAAAAGATCACAGCAAGGCTGACCCCACCTCCTGAAGATTTTTTCTGCTACTAGCTGGTTGAGAGACCACTCGTGGGGCATGAGAATGGCTCTGCTCAGCCTGTCCGCTATGACATTGGACTTCCCGGGGATATGCGTTGCTACCAGAAACCGTTGAGAAGAGATCGCCCACTGCCACAGTCTGAGTGCTTCTCGACATAGGGGGTAGGACCTGGTTCCGCCCTGCTTGTTGATGTACCACACTACAGACATATTGTCTGTCCGAACTGCAATAGTCCTGGTGGGTAGAGAGTCTTGAAGGGCCTGCAACGCTAAAAGCACCGCTCTCATTTCCAAGACATTTATGTGCAGGTGGCTTTCGAAAGGCTGCCATGTGCCCCGGACTGTCCTGCCCTGAAAATGCCCCCCCCCCCACCCGATCAGGGAGGCATCCATTGTCACAGTAGCCACAGGAGGAGGAAGGACAAAGGGTCTGCCCTGAAGAACCTGAGGGGAGACCATCCACCACGAAAGGTGCCTTTTGCATGACTGAGTGATTAGAATGCTGTGTGACATTGGAAGCTGTTGAAAGGACCACTGGGAAAACAGCATCCATTGCAGGATCCGCATGTGAAAGCGAGCTAGGGGGAGTAATGTGATAGCTGCTGCCATGAGACCTAGGGCTTTTAGTACGAATCTGGCCTGGACTCTGCTCTCTTGTAGTAGGATTTGAACATGACCTCGAATGTCTGAAATCCTTTGTACAGGCAGTTTTGCTGACAGTTCCACAGTGTTTAAAACGGCGCCTATGAAGGTAATAGACTGACAAGGTGACAAGGCAGACTTTTCGGAGTTTATAGAGATACCTAGCTCGTTGCAAATTTGGAGGGTATAATCTCTGGAATGAAGTAGCTGACGCTTGGTGGTGGCAGTAAGGAGCCAGTCGTCTAAGTATGGAAACACCTGCAATCCTTTTCGTCTCAGGTGAGCTGCAACCACTGCCATGCATTTGGTAAACACCCTGGGGGCTGTGGTGAGGCCAAAGGGCAGGGCTGTGAATTGGTAGTGATTGGCTCCCAGCCGGAAGCGGAGAAACCTCCTAGAGCGCCTGTTCATTTTGATATGATAGTACGCATCCTGAAGGTCTATAGAACACATCCAATTGTCCTGACCCAGGAAGGGTAGAATGGACTGAAGTGTGACCATCCGGAATTTCGTTGTTTGAACCGACTTGTTCAGCCTGCTGAGATCCAAAATAGGTCTCTAGTCCCCTGTCTTTTTTGGTACCAAAAAGAACTTGGAGTAGACTCCGGATCCTTGCTGGTCTGCTGGGACTGGCTGGATGGCTCTTTCTCCTAGCAGCTTTGAAATTTCTAGTGCTGCTTGATCCCTCAGACCAGGTGGAACATCTGGAAGGGGCCCTTTTGGCAGTTGTAGGGTATGAATAAAGGGAATTTTGTAACCCTCGGATATGATCGACTGTACCCAATTGTCTTGCGTGAGGGAATGCCAGGCTTCTGGGTACAATGATAGTCTTCCCCCCGACTGCCTCCGAAGGTAGACAGTCGGGCAGCTCCTCAGGGGTGCTGGAAGGGTTTGTCAGAGAAGGATTCTCTGCTACCCTGATTCTGCGGACCCCCCCTGCCCCTCGGGCGGTGTCTATTATTGTTCCCTCCTCTGCCTCTGGAGGGAAGCTCACCACGTGTGTCAGGCAGTACTCCCTGAGGTTTGCGGAACCACATTTTCCAACCTTTCTGACCCTTAGGGTATGGTCTAGAAGGGGTAGAAAAACTGACTCCTACGGCAGAGAGAGTCTTGCCTTCCTGCTCGCACCTGGTCAATGTATCCTTCACTTGAGGTCCAAACAAGGCAGAACCATCAAAGGGGGTGTTAGTGAAGGACGCCTTGAAGGTGTCAGCAAAATTGCAAAGCCGCATCCAGGCCTGTCTTCTTAGAGCGACGCCCTTGCCTGCAGCCCTACTCGCTCCATCGGCTGCATAGGAAATGAGCCGCATGGAGGAGTTGACAATAGAGTTTAGGGTCCCCAGCTGGGAGTTGATCTTTTCCTGAGACCCCGCAGCTGATGGGTCCTGTAAGGTATCACCCAGTTCCTTGAGAAGGTCTCTCTGGAGACGGGTGAAATTGCACAAATAATTCAGTGACCGCATAGCAAAGGTCGCTGAGGAAAACATCCGCTTGCCATACCTGTCCATAGTCCTAGATTCCTTATTAGGAAGATGGACAGGTACTGAAGGGTCAGCCAACTCTTTTTTAGTGGCTGCCGCCACCACCATGGCATCAACAGGGATGCCCTTAATTAGAAACTGCTTGTCAGAAGGGGCTGTAATAAATTTTGTAGGCCTCCGGGGAGTTGGTTCCATAGTATCCGGAGCTGTCCACGCCTTTCGAGCCACCACATCCATGAGCGGGTCAAAAGGTGGAGACACCCAGGAGGTGGAAGGGCGAGAACCAAACGCATCCAGGTACACCGACTCGTCCTCAGAAGGGTTAAGGGCAGACCAGTTTCCCCTCTGCTTAAGAATCTCCAGGATGTCAGAAAATGAGACATCCTCGGAGGGGGACCTTGGGGACCCTTCTGAGTCATCCAAGTCAGTGTCCGATGTGAATGACTCAGAGGAGTCTATATGCTTCCTCTTGCATTTTCTCTTTCGAGGGGGCTCTCCTGAAGGATCAGGGGAGGCCTCAGAAGAGGAGGATACGCCCAATGGGGCTACCTGTAGCGTTGGTTCTCCACGCTCGGGATTGAGAGAGCGGGTAGAGACTGAAGCAGGCACCATAGAGGGAGGAGCCAAAGGAGCTGATCGTGGAGCAGGCACAGGGGCCAGCACACTCCTCATGACCTCAAAGGCGCCCCTATCAGGCAGGGAAGGGGGTCCCCGCTCCGAAGAGACAAGGACTCCTCCCGGCACTGAGAGGGACGGCTCCGAGGCCGATGTCGGGGCCGAACTCACCTGTGCCGAAGCGCCGAGAGGGAGAATGGGGTCAGACAAGGGTCCGATGCCACTTGCCCCCTCTGAGCTGACGAGAGAGTCCCGGCGCCCGGATCCCTCCAAGGATGGAACCAAGGAAGAGATCAGAGCCGAAGAGGGAGCTGAAAGGGGTGGTATCGGCTCCGATGTTCCGACAGTCCCGACCCTTACTATCTCCAGCTCCGAACTCACAGGAAGAGTCGGAGGAGGAATCGAAGAGGGAGTAGTGAAAGCCACTGCCTGATGAGGAGGGCTATGCAACATTTGGGCCAGTGCCTGCGACTTAAGTAGTCTGCTAACCACCCTCTCGAGGTCACGGTCCGACAGCCTGGAAGACTGAGAGGAATGGGACCTGTGACTCCGCTCCGATAACAAGGGAGACTTCAGAGCCGAATGGACCGATTCCAGGGAAGGAGACCTGGAACGCTTCTTGCTCGAAGACGGCTCCGACAGCAGAGTCGGAGCCGACTGAGGCCTCGAATCATCAGTTCTGGCCGGAAATGCAGTGGTAGTAGTAGCACCGCTCGGCGACTACTCTGAACATGGTGCCGACGGTTTGGCGGGCTTAGAAAGTTTACCCGACGAAGGCTTAGCTGGGGAACCTTCAGGCTTTAACAAGCCTCTCAAAATAACTTTGTTTCTGCATTCCTGCAGGACTCTTGGACTGAACGCATGGCAGACAGAACAAGAGTCCTGCAGGTGCAGAGGGCCAAAGCAATATACACAAGAAGTGTGACCGTCTGTCAGAGACATCTTCTGACAGCACGAGTCATACTTCTTGAAGCCCGAGACCTTAGTGTCTTTAGACATCCTGAAAAAGGGATGACTGGCAGACAACTAAGGGAGGTCTAGTCAAAATCAGTCAAACACACACACACAACAAGGATGTAACAGACCAGAATAATATAACAAAACCCCACACTTTTTAGTACAATCTAAGTAGGCACACACATACAACTACAGACAATTAAGAATGGAAGAGGATAGGCCAAGTGCCTAACTATTAGGTGAGGGGGAAAAAAACAGTATCAAAAACTACCTAATAGGGAATCCTAAACAGGGATCTAAAGGGTAGTAACTATAAAACACTATCGCTAATATTTTAACCCAAAAAGCTGACTAAAACCAAGAAAAAATATTAATACAACCTGAGCCGGCAAAAAGATGCAACCTTGTAGCTGAAGTGGCAAACAAGATCTGGGTATATCACGCCTAGCATTATGGGACATAGGATAGCCTCAAGCCAGTAAAAATAGCTCTCGAGCTTTAGTATTAGGCCGAGTCGGAGCCGAGGTTCGGCTCCGAACCCATCCAGCAAGAATGAAGGCGAGATTGACAACTTAACATCATCTATTTCTTTCTAAATCTATTTACTTCTCTAAAAATGGGAGCAAAATCTAGTACTATAAAATGGGAGCAAAATCTAGTACTATAAAAAATTAAAACAGGGCACTTCAGCAAGATATATATTCCATCATTGCAACAGGGAGAGTTGCAGATATATAACAAGGTGGAACAAATTAACAAAAAAATGACAATAAGCTAGTTTTTGCCCTTATGGGAAGCTTTGATAAAGGCGTTTTAGCCAATCTGCAAAATAAATTAAAAGAAAAAGGCAATAAAGTACCTGTAAGCTGCTGGTCAGCTTTTAATGCATGGCAAGTAGAATCAAAAGACAGAAAAAAGGAATCAGTAGTACGAAGTTTAAAACACAATGTAGCAAAACTAAAAACTCAGTTAAAAGCCGCCAATAAAACTGTTATTATTCAGTGGCCTAGCCATTAAGAACCTACAGATTATGGGTTATATCCCCTCACAGAGTTACAAAACTTACAAATAAAACAGGGTGAGTCCTCAGAGGATGAAAATATCATTATTCCTATTGCACCAGTGTTGCCACCTCCTTATTCACCTAAGCAGCAAATACAAGTAGTTTCTTCAACTGATACTATAGCCACATCACCTTCTCAGTCAAGATATTCCTCTGAATCCACCTGCCCAGTAAGCAGAGCACAAACTATCCCATCTGTTTCCTCGGGAACTTCATAACCTCAAGCACAAACCTCACAGTCTCAACCAACTTCTGAATCTCCACTATCAGACAGAACTCAATCCAAAGTTACACAAATGTATATAGAAATCCCACTACATGCAAATGAATGGGGTTTCTATACTTTTCCTAGGAGACAAAAACAATGATTCAAATAATTCATAAAATAATTCCCCATAATAACTGATGGGAATGGATACTTTGGACCTGATACATTTAATCCAAAAATAGTCAGAATCCTCTGATGGGAAAATGAGTTAGCTTCCACACAGCTTTTTCCTTTAAGACAAGTTCCCAATCTACCTCATGAAAAAGATAATAATGCCCCTACTACAATAAATATAGTATAGTGATGGTCAGTAGCGGATTTTCAGACTATCTTAGATTCCCTTCCTTCAATAAGAACAAATCCTGCAAAATATGCCAGAATACTTTAGGGGCCATGTTCAGTTACAGAATCCTACTATAAATGATTTAAGAGCTGATACAGACACTTCAATCCTACCTGACATTTTTAAACAAATTTGGGACCAAGCAAATATCCCATACCCTATCCCACAGCATAATGACCCAAAAGCATTCCAAAATGCCCGCAACAGACTACTTCAGGCAATTACTGCAGTATGTCCTTCAGTACTAAACTGGTCATAAATTAATGCCATACAACAGCGGGAAATGAGACTATAGACTCATACCTGCGATGAATGACTGAAGAATTTGAAGCTTTTTCTAGCTATATGGATCCCACTAAAGGTCCAGCAGCAAGTGGGCTCTCTGCTGCATTTGTAAATGGCTTGTTGCCTCCCATACAAGATCAACTGTAAAAGGTATGCTTAACCTGGCCCAGGATGGGCCTCCATCAGTTAGTAAACCAAGTACAATACACTGCAGATAATTTAATTCATGGAAAAAGAGAAAAAGTAAAAGAACGGCAAGAACAGTTATTAAACTTGCAACTGCAACAGTTAACTAGACCCAAAGGGCAGGGTAGAGGAGACCGAGGAGGATGAGGCAGGGCTTGATACTACTACTACTTGCCAGAAGGGAGTTATTCATATACATAACATATCCATTCAAAAAAATCACCAAACTGTTCTGATCTTTGTTTTAATTGTAGGAAAAGTGGCCATTGGAGGGACCAATGTCCTTATGGACAAGGCACTTTAAAACAGCTGTCATATACTCCTCACCCTGCACAAAAACAACACCTATTACCACAAGCTTCACCAGAGGACAGTCACCTGTCTGGAATATCCCTTGGCAACCCCCTGCCTGGAAAGAAAGTAAATAGGATAGCCTTGAACAGATATCACAACTATTTCCTTTCATTCCTGTGAAACAAAAAGGTCCTTTTGTTGATAGTAAAGTAAATGATAATAAAGTCCAGTTTTTGATCAATACAGGTGCCACTAAATATATGCGAAAGCTGCTAAAACCTCCCTTTAACAGGTACCTAGTAAAAAGTGTCCCTGTACATATAGGACCCTAAACTGAAAAGCATGCTTCCCTTGGTCTGCACCTTTAAATCTTTTAAGCAGAGATTTGCTTTGCAAACTACAGTGTACTCCATTCTGCATTCCCGATGGCGTGTATCTAAATCTTCCTGACACATTTCCACTTACTCAGTTCTGCTTAAGCACAGATAATTTAGAGGAAGAATTGCTTTTTACTTTTTCCAAAATACTGATAGTAATCAAAATAGTGATTTGCAACTTTCGGAATCTGTACCATCTCACATCTGGACTACTCATAAAAATGATGTAGGATTAATTAAAAATGCATTATCTGTTAAAATAACTTATGTCCCTCTTCCAGCCTTACCTCAGTATCCTCTCTCTGCTGCAGCTGAGTCTGAAATAAAACTTGTCATTTCAGCCTTATTGATGCAAGGAATCACAATGCTTATGAAGAGCCCAAGTAATACCCTGATTTTACCTGTAAAGAAACCAGGTAAGGACACTTATAGATAAGTGCAGGACCTTAGAGCAATAAACCCTGCCACTGTACTTGGCTGTACACCACCATCAGCCACCACTTTATTCAGTCATAGATATTTCCTCTGTGTTCTTCTCTATACCAATTCATCCTGATAGTCAATATCTGTTTGCTTCTACTTGCAAGGGACACCAGTATACTTGGACATGACTACCCCAAGGTTACATAGAATATCCCCCTTTATTCTCTAGAGAAATTAAGTGACAACTAGATAACATTAAACTCCCTTGTAATGCTGTCTTAGTACAATATGTAGATGATTTGTTACTATGCTCCACCTCCCTATCCAATTGCCGGACTGATACTATATTTTTGATTAATATACTAGCACATCTGGGATTTAAAATCAACAAAAGTAAACTTTACCTATGGAAATCTAAAGTCCAGTACTTAGGACACTTGATATCACAAAATGCACGACACATTTTACCATCTCGTATTACAGCTATACAAACTGCACCTGAACCCACTAGTTTAAAACAGCTTAGATCCTTTCTCAGACTTACAGAATACTGTCAAAATATATTTCAAACTATGCAGAAGTAACTAAACCTTTATTAAAATTATTGAAAAGAGATGCATCAGAACTTTTACCATGGCAACCTCATCATGAAGGAGCTTTTATACAACTAAAACAACTTTGAACCCTCCTGCTCTAGGGTTACCAGATTACTCTAAAGTGTTTTTCTTGTTTTGTTTGAGCGTAGTAGGGTAGCTTTAGGACTGCTAGCTCAGAAGCATAATGAAGGATTCAGACCTGTAGCATACTGCAGCACTAACTTTGATCCACTGGTGGATGTCCTTCCCCCATGCTTGAGAGCTGTTGCAGTTATTACACAATTGGTAGACATGGCTGCCACACTCACTCTAAGACATAAAACCTTGCAGCATTACCTCATGCAGTATATCCTTTGCTATTAAAGAAAAAGACCCAGTATCTGTCAGTTTCAAGAATATTAAAGTATGAAAATATTTTAATTAACAATTCTTCTTTACAGATTATCTGATGCTCTCCTTTAAATCCAGCTTCCTTGATTCCGACTGCAGATGAGGGCAGACCCCATGACTGATTGTAACTATCTGCTTTCTCCTAGACCAAATTTAAAAGACACTCCTTTGCAAAATCCAGATTTAAGCCTTTTTGTGAACGGATCAAGGAAAAATGGAAGACTGGTAGCTGTGTTTGCTGTTTGTTCTCCTACTAAAGTGATAAAAACTGGACAGATATTTAAACAAGCTTCAGCCCAAACTGCTAAATTAATTGCTTTAACAGAAGCCTGCAAGATAGCTGAGGGTAAATCAGTTAACACACACACACACACACACACATATATATATATATATATATATATATATATATATATATATATATATATATATATATATATATATATACAGTAGAAATGTAAGGATCCAAGGACAGCAGATACTTCAAGTAAAACTTTCCTTTAATATAGGACAACTAAGAACGGTTGTTGCATCTGTGTGACTGGATACAAAGCTCAATCAGCTATTTTGAAAAACATAATCCTTTAAGGGATGAGAATGGAGCACATCTCTAGTTTATGTTATACATCTGATGAAGTAGCACCGCTACAAAAGCGCTTATGTCTTTGTTCTTAGTTGTCCTATATTAAAGGAAAGTTTTACTTGTATCTGCTGTCCTTGGATCCTTATGTTTCTACTGTGTGGATTATAATTTACTTTTTGGATTCAAGAACTGGCTGGGTATTGTGGACTGTGTCCTAAATAAAACACACACACACACACGCATATATATATATATATATATATATATATATATATATATATATACGGATCCCTATCACATGGTCGACAGGCCATATGATCGACTTTCATTTGGTCGACAGTTCATTTGGTCGACGAGCAGTTTTATGTGGGGGGCTGTGCCCCCCACACCCCCCCAACTATATATATCAACTCCAGGGTTGCACAACAT
This sequence comes from Protopterus annectens, assembly GCF_019279795.1. Lineage (NCBI taxonomy): Eukaryota > Metazoa > Chordata > Ceratodontiformes > Protopteridae > Protopterus > Protopterus annectens. Next base: position 947,476,301 of record NC_056727.1, read on the forward strand.
TGGGGAGGGGGGCAAATCTGCCTGTCGACCAAATGAAAGTCGATCAAATGGCTTGTCGACCATCTCAGGTAGACCCATATATACAGAATCTCGCTATGCTGCTGGTGTTGTACATGACTTTGGTATATTATAGTGAGAAAGGGGATATTTAACTTCTGCATGCACTCCTATTAAAACTTTTGCTATGTAACTGATCTGTTAGAAGCCCTATTACGTCCGAAAGATATAGCTGAAATCAAGATAGCAGCACATAGTAATACGAATTCTGAACAGAGTAGGGGAAATAATCTTGCTGACAATGCTGCAAAACAGGCTGCAAGGGACATTTCTGTTGATGCTATTTTTGAGCAGCCATTTACTGTAAGTAATACTGTAAATAATGTAAATATATCATTACAAGAGGTTTTGTCATTTCAAAATCAAGCTGACGACTCCAAAAGGGTAAGCTGGAAATGTGATGGCTGCACTCGTTCATCCGACATGCTGTGGCACCACCCGGATGGAAGACTTGTTTCACGTGCTTTTCTACCTCATTTGGCTAAATCGTATCATCTACCTTCTCATTTGGGTAAAAATGCAATTCTAAAACAACTATTGATTGACTGGTATGCCCCTTATGCTTCCGAAGTCATCCAACACTTAGTATTTGTCATATTTACATTTCTTATAATGTTTCTAAGACAAATTCAGCTAATGTGCAATATATAAAAAAACCTTGGGGACCTTTTTGCTGTCTGCAAATGGACTTTGCTGAATTACCTGTTTGTCTAAGATTCAAATATTTATTAGTGATTATAGATCTGTTCTCAGGATGGATTGTTACCAGAATGACTCTGTGACTGAAGCCAAGAAGTTGGTTCAGAAACTGATACCTAGAGTTGGTGTACCTTGTTGTATACAATCTGACTGTGAAACACATTTCACTGGTCAAGTTGTTAAAAAAATTTGTAAATTGCTTAATGTCAATATTCAATATCATTGCCCACACAGACTTCAAACTTCAGGAATGGTAGAAAGTATAAATCAGACAATAAAAACCAGACTAGCTAAAATTACTGCTGAGACTGGGCTCAAATGGCCTGATGCCTTATCTTTAACATTACTGTCTATTAAAAGTACTGTTAGTGCATGTAGAAAGTTTTTCCCCTCATGAAACTCTCATGGGTTGTCTGATGACAATGCCAGCTACTGCATTATCAGCTAGTCTGAAACTCCAAATTACTGATGAATCTACAATGCAATATTGTAAATTTTTATCTTCTCTCTTACAGCATTTATACCAACAAGTAATAAAGACACAGCAACAGCCAAGTTTAGAGTACTCATATACCATTCAGCCAAAAGACTTTGCTTATGACTGATCATTTTCCAAAAAGAAGATGCTTTGCAGCCCCAATGAAAGGGGCCATACCTTGTGCTGCTCACCATCTCCACTGCACTCCGATTAAAAGGCTTACCCATCTGAATACATACAGTGGATATAAAGAGTTTACACACCCCTATTAAAATGCCAGGTTTTTGTGACATAAAAAATGAGGCCACAATAAATTATTTCAAAACTTTTCCCACCTTTAATGTGACCTATAGCCTGTACAATTCAACTGAAAAACAAACAAATCTGTTAGGGGAAAAAATAGAAAAAAATAAAAAAATGTACAATACGCTGGTTGCATAAGTGTGCACACCCTTAAACTAATACTTTGTTGAAGCACCTTTTGATTTAATTGCAGCATTCAGTCTTCTTGGGTAGGAGTCTATCATTATGGCACATCTTGACTTGGCAATATTTGCCCACTCTTCCATGCAAAAGCACTCCAAATCTGTCAGATCGTGAGTGCATCTCTTGTGCACAGCCCTCTTTAGGAACCCCCCACAGATTTTCTATTGGATTTTTAGGTCTGGACTCTGGCTGGGCCATTCCAAAACTTTAATTTTCTTCTGGTGAAGCCATTCTTTTGTTGATTTGTATACATGCTTGGGATCATTTTCGTGTTGAAAGGTGAAATTCCTCTTCATCTTCAGCTTTCTAGCAGGCATCTGAAGGTTTTGGGCCAAAAGTGACTGGTATTTGGAACTGTTCATAATTCCCTCCACCTTGACTAAAGCCCCAGGTCCAGATGAAGAAAAGCAATCCCAAACCATGATACTGCCACCACCATGCTTCACCATGGGGGTGGTGTTCGTTTGGTGATGCGAAGTGTTGTTTTTGCGCCAAAGGTACCTTTTGGAATTGTGGCCAAAAAGTTCAACCCTGGTCTCATCAGACCATAACACATTTTCCCACATACTTTTGGGAGACTTGATGCATTGTTTTGCATATTTTAGCTGAGCCTGGATGTTTTTCTGTGTAAGAAAAGGCTTCCGTCTTGCAACTCTACCCCATAGTCCAGATATATGGAGAATACGGGAGACTGTTGTCAAATGTAGTACACAACCAGTACTTGCCAGAAATTCCTGCAGCTCCTTCAATGTTGCTATAGGTCTTTTGGAAGCCTCCCTGACCAGTTTTTTTTCCTTGTCTTTTCATCAATTTTGGAGGGACGTCCAGTTCTTTGCAACCTCACTGTTGTCCCATATTTTCTCCACTTTTTGATGACTATCTTAACTGTGTTCCATGGTATATCCAATGCTGTGGACATTTTTTTGTACCCTTCTCCTGACTGATACCTTTCAACAATGAGATCCCTTTGATGCTTTGTAAGCTCTCAGTGAACCATGGCTTTTGCTGTAGCAGGCAAGTGAGTAAATGTCAGGAAAATCCTACTAGGACAGCTGAACTTTATTTGGGGTTAATCAGAGTCTCTTTAACTGATGGCAGATTTGTACCCAAGAAGACTGAATGCTATATTTAAATCAAAAGGTGCTTCAACAAAGTATTAGTTTAAGGGTGTGTACACACAACAAAGCATTAGTTTAAGGCTGTGCACACTTATGCAACCAGCGTACTGTACTTTTTTTATATTTTTTTCGCTGAACAGATTTGTTTGTTTTTCAAGTGAATTTTACAGGTTATAGGTCACATTAAAGGTGGGAAAAGTTTTGAAATGATTTATTGTGGTTTCATTTTTTTATATCACAAAAATCTGGCATTTTAACAGGGGTGTGTAAACTTTTTTATATCCACTGTATGTCCCATGTTCGTCCTGCCAGCCCAGCTAAAAGAAGTCACCCTTGCCACCCATCTCCTTTGATACTAAAAACAAGTCTGTCTTTTCATGAACCAGACAACAGACCAAAGAATTGGAGGACCATTGTGACCAAGATGCCAAAGGACAAAATTAGCCCTCTGAATAGGCAACCTAACCAGTGTCTATTTAATAAATCACCCTCCAAACCCCAGTTTTAAAATGTGTTTCATGCTCAACAACTCAGATTATATAAACCTAATTTAAATGCCTATATTTCATCGATCACTGTCTTGGCCACTGTCATCTGCATCCTTGTTGTCACAATTTACATTTTCTGACTACCTTCAAAACTGTAAGAACTTGTTTTGTTTCTAAACAATTAACAAAAACAAATCAAAATGCTAAGAAATGGCACCCTAATTTCAATACATTTCATGCAGTCATAAATACCTATGCAGAGACATTGAATTTTAGTAATTGCTGGGTGTGTGCTCATATTCCTACTACATATGAACATGGTGTGCCGTTATTCTCTATCCCAGTCACTGAGACTGAAATGAGTAAAATACTCTCAGAGATTACATTATACAGAGACCAAAAATCTTCCTGGCACAGTGTTACTGCTTTATCTAAACTAGCTGCTTTACAACTATCAGTTAATGTAAACGGTTACATTTGTTATGTAAAGAATGGAACTTTTGAAGTAAAAAACAGTAAATGTAACATTTATAGGGGGATGTATAATGGACCTGTCATCAAAGGGATGGTAATGTTAAAAGACTATTATGATATTTGTGGAACACTAGCATATCCACGGATACCAGCAAACTGGTCTGGGAGTTGTGATATTAATAGAGTTATCCCTGCTATCCGACATGTAGAAGCTCTGCCTCAGGGTAAAATTCGCAATACAAAAAAAAAGACTATAAAAAAATCCTATCAATAAGATAACTGAAACTAAGACTGTAAACAATCCTATTGGAAAAATCAATGCTTCGTAAATCTACCATCATGATTTGGGGCGGTCAGCTCTAAAGGGACTTAAACATATGAAGCATGGAAATTATGTTATTTCTGGTGCAAGAATTTACCTGCATATGGTGCTGTGAAATCAATCTGGAAATTCAAAAACTGCCTAAGCTATTAGAGGTTCTCAGCAATGCAACTTTTGCAGGAATAAGTCTAATCAATATAGAAACGAGTGCAATATGTGCTGTTGTGTTATAGAATAGAATGGCACTTGATTTTGTACTTGCAGTAAAAGGGGGTACTTGTGCTTTGGTCAAACTTGAATGTTGTTTTATTTATTCTTGATAATGAACAAGAAGTTATGTACCTAACATAACGTTCCATGTTTGTTGTCCTTCATCTCGCCTTCCTTCTTGCTGGTTGTGTTCGGAGCCGATCCTCGGCTCCGACTCGGACGATTTACTATAGCTTGAGAGCTTTTACTGGCTCAAGGCTACTCCTTATCCCAACATGCCTAGCGGAAGCTACTCAGATCTTGTTTGTAATAGCCCACACTAGACATACATAGTAAAAAACAATTTTTACTAAACTCTAATACATCAAGGTAGGAAGGACAGAGGAAAAGACAATGCATGGTTAACTAACCTGGTAAGTCAGCAGGAAACTCAGCCAGTGTAACCAATAAAGAACTCCTCTCGAACCTCCAGGAAGGGGGAAGGAGGGGGGGACGCATGAAGGAAGGCGAGTTGAAGAACAGCAAACATGGAAAGTTATGGTAGGTACATAACTTCTTTATGTCATGTTGTCCCATCTCACCTTCGTTCTTGTTGGTTGGGACCATGTCCCCAGCACCTGGTTCTTGGGTGGCTCACTGGAACAAACTCTTCAGGACCGTGGAACCAAAAGGATGCCCTATTCCGGGAAACCACATCCACTTTGTAATGAGAGATAAAGGTATGAGGATTTGCCCATGTTGCTGCTGCACAGATTGAATCTAAAGGCAATTTAGCTTGGAAGGCAACAGAGGTAGCTAAGGCCCTGGTTGAATGTCCTCTGGGCCTTCCTGGAAGCATCTTTTTACACAAATCATATGAATAACTGATTATGTCTGACAGCCATTTTGATAAGGTCACTTTTGAAACTGGGTAATCTTGTTTATTGTCAGCTAAGGATATAAACGATTGGTCTGATTTTCGGAGGTCTTTGGTCTTGTGTAAATAAAAACCTAATTGTCTATGAACATCCAATTGGAGTAATCTATACTCTGCCTTGTTGCCGTAATTGGGGAAGAACACAGGAAGCTCAACAGACTTATTTAAGTTATACTCTGAACAAACCTTAGGCAAGAAAGGAGGACTGGTTCTAACAGAGACTATCTTTGTGAAAAATGAGATACGGCAGGCGAATAGACAAAGCATGTAATTCAGAAACCCATCTAGCCGAGGTTGTAGCAACCAAGAAGAGAGTTTTCCAAGATAGAAACTTCAGGGGGCAAGATGCTGCTGGTTCAAAGGGAGGCAGAACCACCGAAGCTAAAAAAACAAGTTTAGGTCTCTGGGGGGAGGTTCTCTTACTGGGGGCTGTAAAAGAGTTGTACCTCGTAAGAATGCTCTGCACAACTTATGGGACAAAATGTTAGAACCCAAGTCTCCTACATGAAAATTGGATTATGGGACATTATGTTAGAACCCAAGTCTCCTACAGGAAAATTAGAGATGGCAGCAAGTTGGACCCTAATAATAGCTGCAGCTGCCCCTTTTTCGAAGGTTTTGGCCAATAAGTCAAGAATCTTGTGAACATGATCTGTAAAGGGATCAATGTTATTACTCTTGGCCCAATAAGAGAACCTCTTCCATTTGCTAGTATAAATCCTCCTAGTAGTGGGCTTGTGGGAGGAGATTAGTATGTGTTGTACAGCACGGGAAATGTTAGTAAGCCTGGCTAAGACTGGAAGTGGAGTAACCAAACAGTCAGCTTGAGAGTTTGGAGGGATGGGTGAAGCCCGCCTGACTGATGCGTCAGGAGGTCTGTAACTGGGTCCAGTATCCAAGGCTCCAGTTGAAGATAATGGCGAAGAAACGGAAACCATATCTGATGAGGCCAGTAAGGAGCAATGAGGATGAGTTTGCAACCCAATGATTTTGCTTTCTGAAGTACCTTCAGAATGAGAGGGAAAGGTGGAAAGGCATATAGTAATCCCAGAGGCCAATCGTGAACAAGTGCATCCCTGAGTGACTATCCCGGAGGGGGAACTACGGCGAAGTAGCAGCTGCATTTGTTGTTTAGGGGAGTGGCAAAAAGATCGCAGCATGGCTGGCCCCATTTGCGGAAAATCAAGTCCGCAACTTCTTGCTTCAGGGCCACTCATGAGGCATGAGGATAGCCCTGCTGAGCCTGCCTGCTATCACGTTGGATTTTCCAGGAATGTGTGTCACTATCAGAGAACGTTGGGAAGACATCGCCCATTGCCATATTCAAAGCACCTCCCGACACAAGGGGTGAGATCTGGTTCCGCCCTGCTTGTTGATGTACCATACCACTGACATATTATCTGTCTGGATTGCAATGATCCCGGTAGGCAGAGAGTCAAGAGTCTTGAAGTGCTTGCAACACCAGAAGGACCACTGTCATCTCTAGAACACTGATGTGCAAATGGTACTCATGAGGTTCCCATGTTCCTTGGACAGTCCGTCCCAGATAATGCCCCCTCAACCTATCCGGGAAACGTCTGTGGTCACTGTGGCTACCGGATGGGGGTCTAGAAAGGGTCTACCCAGAGTCACCTAGAGGGAGACAAGCCACCATAGTAGGTCCTTTTAGCAAGATTCCATGATCAAGATCATGTGTGACATTGGCAAATCCTGGAAAGACCATTGAGCGAAAAGAAGCCACTGTAGAATCCGCATGTGGAAGCATGCTAAAGGAACTAGCGTAATTGCTGCAGCCATTGAGCCCAGTACTTGTAAAACTTGTCTTGCCTGAACTCTCGTCTTCTTTATGAGAAACGAAACTTGCTGACGAATGGTTGACACCCTGTCTTGAGGCAGTTTTGCTATCATGCATCTTGTATTTAAGCCTGCCCCTATAAAGGTAATGGGCTGACAAGGCAACAAGGCAGACTTTTCGTAGTTTATGGTGATGCCTAACTGGAAACAAGTTTGGATCGTGTAGCCCTGTGCTTTGATCAGTTGATGCTCGGTGGTAGCAGTGAGGAGCCAGATGTCTAGATCAGGGCCGGTGCTAGCATTTTGGGGGCCCCCAGCAAGGTTCAAGTTGGGGGCCCTACTCAAGAGAACATCAGGTGTGACCACATTGCCATTGCACCCCCTTCCCTGTCAAGCTCATCCAGCACCATTTAACCACTAGTGTCACTACATTCATTCAGAATTAATGTGCCAAGCTACACACTGGCATTTAGTACCAAGGTTATATTACAATAAACCCATGTACCACAGCAAGGTAGCTACTCACAGGTACACACTGACTGGCATTTAGTACCAATGTTGCATTATGACAAACCCCTGTACCACAGCAAGGTAGCGACTCATAGATGCACACTGATGGCCATTTAGTACCAATGTTACATTACGATAAACTCCTGTACCACAGGAAGGTAGCGACTCACAGGTGCACACACTGACTGTCATTTAGTATTAATGTTACATTATGACAAACCACTGTACCACAACAAGGTAGCTACTCACAGGTGCGCACACACTGACTGGCATTTAGTGCCAATGTTACATTATGACAAACCCTTGTACCACAGCAAGACAGCGACTCACAGGTGCACATGGCAAGGTAGCAACTCACAGGTGCACCTGTGAGTTGCTACCGTGCACATGGCAGGGTCGCAACTCACAGGTGCACACACTGACTGGCATTTAGTACCAATGTGACATTATGAAACTGCTGTACCACAGCAAGGTTGCCACTCAGCTACACACCAAATGGCATTTAGTGCGAATGTTATATTATGGACAAATCCCTGTACCACAGCAAGGTAGCCACTCACAGATGCAGAAACTGACTGCGTACTCAACTGCCCAGATTTTCAAAGAATTTCCAGATGTGACTCTTGTTTGGTCTCTTCCTCACAATTTGGAGTTTTCTGGATTTTTTGTGGCAAATCAGTGATGACCGAATTCATTAAATGACAGGCATTTCAGTATAACTTCATATCCTTCAGAACATGCATGGTAAGACCTTTTAATCTAGCAACATTTTCAGTTTATAACAGCAATATTTAAAATTTACCCAGATCTTTGGGGCTGGAACCTCATTATCTGTGGCTTTGTCTAGATTTTGTGCCATGAGATTGAAAGTTACAACTGGTATTTAGTAGCAATATTGTTCCATTATGACAAGCCTCTGTACCGCATCAAGGTAGCCAGTCTCACAGAGGTACATAAAGACACCCACAAAGACAACCACACTGACTGGCATTTAGTAGCAATGTTGTTACATTACGAAAAGCCTCTGTACCGCATCAAGGTAGCCAGTCCCACAGAGGTACAAAAAGACACCCACATAGACTCCCACACAAATTGACACACAGACTCCCACAAAGATTGACACACAAAGACAAATCAGACTCCCACAGACAAAGACAAAGACAGACTCCCACACAGAGACTCCCACAGACTCCCACACCGAGACTCCCACAGACTCCCACACAGAGACTCACACACAAAGACTCCCACAGACTCCCACACAGAGACTCACACACAAAGACAGACACTCTCACATACGACAGAAGCACACTAAAACAGACTCGTGCACATGGGACAGACACCCACACATGATAAAGACTGCACTACAGCAAGACTGAACATTAACACCCACACAGACACAGGACAGAGGCACCCACCCCCACAAGTAGAGACAAGACCTGGACAAATTTACTTCAAGACTGAGCATAAACCCACACAAGATTAAGTCAGCACTACCACAAAACAGAACTGACACCACTCTCAAACACAAGACAATGACAGCAATACAGCAAGACTTAAACAAGCAGCATTAGATAAACTGACATCACTCAAGGCAATTACTGACATGCAGAACAGTCACACTGCAGATGTACACAACACAGCTATGGGACACAGAAAAGACTACAGACAACATACAAGGGAAAGCCATGGGGATTACAGAGCCTGAGGCAAACTCAAACCCAAACAAACCCCAAAAAAGCCATGGGGATTACTGAGCCTGAGGCAGACAGACTCAAACCCAAATAAACACACAAAAGAGACACAGGGATTACTGAGCCTGAGGCAGACTCAAACCCATGCACAAGAGAGTAATGGGGATTAGTAAGTCTGACATAGGCAGACTCAAACTCAAAGAGAAAAAAGTGAAGACCAGAGTGTCATTCATCTTCCATGTGCATTTACCTCTTCAGCTTCTGACTGCTGCCACTTGTCTATTCTTTCTGTGCTTCTGTCCTAGTCCCCTGATGAGTCCTGCTGCTATCAACTGTCCTACCATCCTGACGAGTCCTGCCACTCCCCTGCCGCTCCCGACGAGTCCTGCCGATCCTAGCTGCCTTTGCCTAACATACTGCTAGTTCCATCCTCATGGTCCTACCCGTTGGAGGTAAGCAGATAAAAAGTGAATACACAGCATACAAGCCACACTAAGGTACTACCTGAAATTTTACTGCATGACAGCATTATAAAAGATTACTGGAAAGGAAATATGATTACATACCTAACCTACAGTTTTACAGGGATCTTATGAATTTTCTTCCGGACAAAGTCTTCAGTGAGGCTGCCATGCGATACACTTTCTACCACTTCATGCTCAATTGAGAGCACAGCTAAGCCTGAAAGTCTCTCCTGACTCATTGATGAATGCAGGTATGTCTTTATGAGTTTCAGCTTAGAAAAGCTGCGTTCTGCAGTAGTCACTGTAACGGGTGCAGTCAAATAAATGCGCAGTGAAACATAAGACTTTATATATATGTCTTTCAAGTGGTTGTGAATGAGGAAATTTAACACAGTCAGTGGTGATGATTCATTATCAATCATTCGAGAAAGGCTTTTAAGTTCCTGTCCAAGGTCAGAGTCATCAATATCAAAGTGGCCACTTATCCTGTCAGTCAGTTGTTCTTTCAAAGCCTTGCAGTGTTGTAGCAATGTGTCTTCTGCAACATCACTCAAGGCTTTAATATTTGATAAAAATCCAAAGGCCTTATCAAACTCTGAAAGCTGCTGAAACTGGTCAGTAAATTACTGGATTGTTGTGACCAGCAGCACACTGAAGAACTCTACACATAGTTTTACAGCTGGATCCTGTACAGTCTCATCTTCTCCTTCATAGTCAAAGAACCGTTTTACTTTCCTCTGTCTCTATTCTTGAAATGTGGTGCCAACATCCAATTCTTCCGCTATCTTGGAGGCTTCGCACATGGCATATTGAACTCCTGTGTCTCTGTAATTCTTCAGCAAGTCCATAGTGGATGCCAGCACTTTGACACATGTCGAAATATCAACAGATGGACTCTGCAGAACTTTGCTTGCACGATTTACCTCTGTCAGCACATCATATCAAACCACTAAACATACAATGAACTGGTATGACATAAGTTCTGAGCACAGTCCCCTTGCTTGTTGATATGTTGCAGCATCATTTGTACGTACTGCTTGACCTATCTCCTGTAATGCCTCAATGACTTCCTTCAACTGAAATCTTATTGCCTTGTCAGTCTATCTTGCATTCCCAGCGAGTCTCCAACAGTGGCTTCACAGTGACATTTGTGTACTGTTTCAAGATCTGCCATCGGCTTGTTGATGCTGAACAGAGTACGTAAATGTTCTGCAGACATCCAAAGAATGACACTGCCTGTACTGATGAATGTGCTCCATCACTAACTATAAGATTTAAATTATGGCAGGCACACGGCACATAAAAAGCCCTTGAATTCATCGGTTTTATCCGGGCCTGCACTCCAGCTTGTTTCCCCTTCATGTTGCTGCCATTGTCGTATCCTTGTCCTCAATAGTCATTAATGTCCAGTTGATGATATTGAAGAGTCTGAAGAAGAGCTTATGTAAGTCTTGCCCCAGTTGTATCATTCAGAGGCACAAATCCCAGAAAATGTTCCTCAACTGTGGCTGCAGTCTGTGAAATATCCACATACCGAACTACTACAGTCATTTGCTCTTGACTGCTGATGTCTGGCGTGCAATCAAGAATCACAGAAAAGCACCCAGTGTCCTTCACCTTCCCTACAATGATCCTTAAAATAGCATTTGCAATCAGCTGGATAACTTCATTCTATATGTCCTTCCCAAGATAGTGATCCATTACCTCTTTATTCCGAATACGACGCAAATGTTCAGCCATGACAGCGTCAAACTGCGACAAAAGTTGCACTTGGCCTAAGAAATTGCCATTGCCATAGGTGTCCAGGGCATCACTTGTACCACAGAATGGCATGTTCCATTCTGCCGAGTATTGGACAACAGCAATAATGTGTTCTAACACATCACGCCAGTGAGTTATCTCCTTTTCAACCACTGCTTGTCTTTTATCATCCATAATCTGTTTACTCTTTATTCTATTGTCCAGTTCCTTCCACTTCATCATGCATGCCGTATGCTCCGGTGCTCGGTCATGGCTATGTAAAGCTTTGGTCATCTCTCTCCATGCTTTGTAACCACCTGACCTGAGAAGATGGTTAGAATGTCCAAACAATTTGCATGCAAAACAAAACAGTGCATCCGTTGAGACCGAATATGTCATCCAAGTGCGTTTTGCTCTCTCTCCATTAGGCAGCACATGGAAATAGTTCTCTGATGTAAATCTTTTTTTCTGCTCATTGAATGGGAACTGTGGTAACACCACTTGCACAGGTCCATGTTGAATGACAGCTACCCTAAACTCATCCCTAATCAAGTCTGACCAAGTCCCTAAATCCTCAAAAGATGTACCTGACACTCCCTGCAAGTCATAGGCCACATCTGTCACTACGGAAGTATGGGCTCCTTCTGTATCAAAGTCTGGTGATCCAGGCAACACCTCTACAGGTGAATCTGCATTTGCTGACATGCTTTCACCCATGGTAATGGCTGTAGATCCAAAGGAGGTAGCCTGTGGTGTAACCGCAAGAGAGTGGTCACTTTCTATTGAAAAGATGCTGGCCTCACAGTGGTCAGACTGTAATGCAGAACCACTGTGTTGTCCTGAAGGCAGACTTTGTCCTGAATCTCCCCTCTCCAATGACCCACAGAAGATTTTCATAATGGAACCCTGTCTCTTTGCATCTTCATTCCTCTGCTGCTGAAGCTTTCTTTTTGCTGCTCCTGACAAATAGGTACACTTCATCTCTAACCGGGAATGGAAGTAAAGCAGAATTACTACACATGCAGCTTGAGTCCTTTTGTCATACTATTATTAAAAATGCATAATGACTTGCATTGACATCAGTCACTATTGCACTGCAGGCAGAAAGACTGAAGAATGACTAACCAGTAGGCACAAATAAGTAATGAGAGGCCCAGGTTACAGTTTTATGTTAAATATCTAACACTAGAGGTGAACTTCAGCTTTTTCTACACATTTCTCCCCCTTTCATCCTCATGTGAAGAGGCCACAAATGATGCAAAAGATCGATATTACAAGCTCTCTGGAACAGACTAAAGTCTGAAAGAACTAATGACTAGGAGAGGCACAAGTCTGAAGGGGAACACACCAAACTGAGGCAAGACAAATGTTACGGTACAATACAGACTACACATGCCCAATGCCTCTCAATCTCTTAGCACACTTGAACAAACCAAAATCATTGGTTGAACAAAGGAGTGAAATCATGGATTTCCTAGAAACCCTCATTTGTGAGGGATGTAAAAGTGGCACACAGATTGGGAGACATTCCCACAACCCCTCTTAGCACAGGATCTGTGTACAAAAGTATAAAGCCAGGGAATGTACCATGCATTACGTGGAGGGTATGAACCATGAAGTCCATTTCTGTTGGTAGCCTCAGTCCTCCACATTGTGCTATGCAATCATTTGATAGAGAACAGGCCAAAAACCAAAAACATCTGGACACATTCTCACAGGCCCCGTCAACCTCCTAAATTGTCAACATAATTCAGACAGCCAAAAATACCTGCAGAGGAAGGTGTATCATGGATAGTTTAAAACATTAACTTAGATAGCAGAGCAGTGTTTGCAGTAGTATGCATTAAAGACATCAGTACATTCTGGGGAATTCTTAAGCCCCCCCCCCCCCCCCCCCAAGTCTCAGCACAATTTTGGATGAAGTGAAAACAAAATTAACAATGTGCTTATACAGTCCATGACCCCCCCATTACAAAAAAAACTCCAGGCAAACAATGGACACTGCAACATTCTCACAGGCCCTAACCACACTCCCAAACTTTCAATACAATAAATATGGACAACGATAAAATTGAAGTCATTGCAATAAGGCATATCAAGGACAGTTAAACAGTACTATAAACAGGTAGTAGAACAGTGTTTGCATTAGCATGCATTAAGCTATCAGTACATTCTGCAGAATTCTTAACCCCCCCCCCCTTCAAGTTTAGGCACAATTCTGGATGAAGTGAAAACAAAAAGGGGTAGCATAAACAATGTGCTTACAGTCTATGACCCCCTATTAAAAATACTCCAGCAAACAATGAACACTGCAAAGTTCTCACAGGCCCTAACCACACTCCAAACCTTTCAACACAATAAGTACAGACAACGAAAAAGGTAATTGCATCAGTTGTACATTGTTGGTAAACACAATAGTAGAGTAACAGGGTTTGTATTAGTACACATTCAAACATCTGCACCTTCTGCAACATTCTCACAGCTGCTAACTACCCTTCTGACATTAGGCATTGTAACCAAAGTACAAGTCCCCTTAACCTCCAAAGAGCATAATTCAAACAGCCACAAATAACTGCAGAACAAGCTGTAACATCAGGGATATTTAAACAGTTCTATAAAACTACATAGCCAAATAGTGTTTGCATTAGCATGCATTATGATATCAGTACAATCTGCGGAATCCCCCCCACCAGCCGATGCACAATAATCCTGGATAAAGTGAAAACCAAAAACATAGGCGTAGCAATAACAATGTGCTTATACAGTGCGTGGACCCACATTAAAAGAATTCCAGGCAAACATTGAACACTGCAACATTCTCACAGCTGCTAACTACTCTCCCAACATTAGACTTTTTAAACAATGTACACACTCCATCAACCTCCAAATTACATAATTCAAACAGCCAAAAATAAATGCAGAACAAGCTGTAACACCAGGGGTATTTAAACAGTACTATAAACCTAGACAGCAGAACAGTGTTTGCATTAGCATGCATTAAGATGTCAGTACATTCTGCAGAATTCTCACCCCTCCCAGTAGATGCACAATAATCCTGGATAAAGTGAAAACCAAAAACATAGATGTAGCATTAACAATGTGCTTATACAGTACGTGACCCCCATTAATAGGGTTGCCACCTTTTCAAATGGCCAAAGGGGGACATTTTCGGGACAAACATCAGATTTTACAGGCCGACACATACCCACGGTCAGTACAAAGGATAGAACTTAACTTTTTTACTTAAATAAAAGCTTATTCTTGTAGCATTTTAGTTGCTTATTCTGTTTCTTATAACATTTAGGTATTTTAGATACAGAATAACTGTTTTATACAACTATTACATAAAATATAGGGAATAACTTTGTCCTAAAATCTCAGGACATTTGCCAGTTTTTAAATTTTTTGTCAGGACACAACTGCCCAAAGAGGGACTGTCCCTCGCAAAGTGGGACAGGTGGTAACCCTACCCATTAAAAAAACTCCAGGCAAACATTGAACACTGCAACATTCTCACAGGCCCTAACCACACTCCCAAACTTTCAACACATTAACAACAGACAGCGAAATAATTGCAGTCATTGCATCAGGAGTAGAACATTGCGGTTATACACAATAGTAGCATAACAGGGTTTGCATTAGTATACATTCAAAACATCTATGCTTTCAGCAGCAGCATTCTCACAGCTGCTAACTACTCTCCCAACATTAGGCATTTTAAACAACGTACAGGCTCCATCAACCTCCTAACCTGTCAGCATAATTCAAACAACCATAAAACTGCAGAACAAGGTGTAACATCAGGGATAGTGTAAAACAGTACTATAAACCTAGATATCAGAACAGTGTTTGACAAACTTGTAAAAAAACAAAACCTACTGCAAATTCAGCTGACAATCTATCAACAGTTTCAAAAAATAGCAGCTGAAGCCAGTTCTTATCCTGAATACTTTAAAGATACATTACTGAGCAGTACGTCCCAACCATCTGGAAAATATCATACATTATATACCCTTGCACAATGGTAGAAATTTGACAGAACTTACAAATTATAGGCCAAGAGCAATTATTCCCCCACTACCTGAACTCCTAGAGGAATGCATCTATTCTCAACCAATAATTTACTTGCCAAATCCCAACACGGCTTCAGGTCTCATGCTGCAACTTCCCTCCTTAGTTATACCAACAACATCAATATACAAATGAAGGTAAAATAGGATCATCTGACTTTCTCAATTTGTGGATCAAGGGTGTAGCTTTGTGAGACTCCTAATGTGAGTGGAAGTAGAGGGGGGTAGCCTTTGTCAGAGTCTCTCAACAAACTACTAACTACTCTCGCCAACGTTAATTGCATTCCCCCTAGCCCTCCACTGCCTCCAAAGCTACCCAACAAGTCATAAACATCCATAAAATGTTTCCAGGATCTACCCTCTCTACTTCCACTCACATTAGAAGTCTCACAAGGTTACACCCTTGATCCACTTCAGTTTAGTGGATTTATTATCAACCTCAATACCGCCACATACCTAGCACTCACAATCCAATATGCTGACATCGATACACTTGTGTCACACCTACCATGCAACAGGTCATGTCCCAACCCAGGCTGAAATAAGCTAATCTTCACCACTTACCCCATACACCTAAGACTATTGACTTAGACAGCAGCAGCTCACAAGACTGCTCACCTATCCCTGCTCTAGCCAACTACAAGATCCTTCTCTATTACATTATTTATCTCCTCTCCTTTTTGTCACCCCTATCCCATTCTCTCTACCTTTTACATATACAGCATAGATACTGTCAAAACAAAATAATGAGCCAACTCTACCTCTTGCCCCAAATAATTAACTTACACACTCTCCTAACTAACAGGCAATCAAAATTAAATGTATATTACATTTCACATTCCCTTATATTGTCACTCGTACAAACAGATAAACCAAACTTATTTTACATATTTCTAGCACCTGTGTACTAAAGCATTTCTCCCTGGGCCCCCACTGAAAATCGGTTCTATCCCACACAGACTATCCAGTAAACAAATGTAAAATAAGTAAAGTAAAACTGGTATAACCACAGCCCTTCACCCACAAATCCTCTTAGCACAATATGTTGCTACACAAAAGTAAAATAAAACTAGTACAACCACAGCCCCTTACCCCCCCCCATCCTCTTAGCACAAGAACTCTACATAAAAGCAAATTAAAACTGATAAAACCAGTCCCCACCTCCCCAATCCTCATAGCACAAGAATACCACACAAGTAAAATAAACTGGTAAAACCACAGCTCCTCACCCCCATTCTCTTACCACCAGAGCACGGACATAAAATAAAACTGGTAGAACCATAACCTCACCCCCCACCCTCTTAGCACAAAAACTCTACACAAAACCAAAATAAAACTGGTACAACCACAACCCTTCCATCCTCTTAGCACAAAAACTCTACAGAAAACCAAAATAAAACTAGTACAACCACAGCCCCAAAATAAAACTACTACAACTACAGCCCTCACCCCTCCCAATCTCTTAGCACAAAAACTCTACACAAAACCAAAATAAAACTAGTGCCACCACAGCCGTCACCCCCACAAACCTCTTAGCACAAGAAATATGCACTAAAATCAATCACCCCCCCCACAAAAAAAAGTTTAAACTAAACCCAAAAGCTTACCTTTTATGCTTTCTACAGAAGGCTGCTTCCAATACTCTGCTCCCTCTTCATGACTGAAGGCTCACCTGCTCTGCTTGCCTTCCTCAGACCACTCAGTCCCTTTGAAATTGACCTTAAAAGGACAGTTTGTCAGACCATTTGAGAAGTTGCCCTTAGAAGGACAGTTGAAAAAAGGGTATAATCCAAAGACCACAACTGCTCCAAAGGCTTGAATCCACCGCTGATCCATTCCCGATGTAATCCATACTCACGCTGGTCCAAACCCAGCTCACTCTCCGCACTCTGCTGTTGCTAAGGAACACTCCTCTGTTTAAAAACAAGAGAAGTGATCCTTATTAGCTGCGGGTGCCCTTTTAAAGGCAGCTTGTGCAGGAAGTGATTTGCAAGGACCAATTAGGTCCTTGCTTCATCACTTCATACTTTAAAAAATAAAAAAAAACAAGAACTTAGTTCGCAGGCTGCTGCAGCCAATCAGATCCCTTGTTTCAGTGAGCGGACCTGATTGGGAGCAGCTTGCCAGCAAATCAAAAAAAAAAAAAAGGAAATACAGTTCCAGTTTTCATGGTGATGGTAGGGTCCAGGTCAGGAACTATGCGGACGTCCACGAGGAGCCGAAGAAGAGTAACGGTCGGAGCAACCCATGGCTGCTGAATAGGGGCCCTCATTCGCGAGGAGGTAATCGGGGACTCACTGCGGCCACGGGTTTCGCGGGTGCCTAATGCCGGCTATGGTCTAGATATGGAAACACATGGAATCCTAAATGTCTCAGGTGAGCCGTGACCACTGCCATAGACTTGGTGAACACCCTGGGGGCTGTGGTGAGACCAAAGGGTAGGGCCCTGAACTGATAATGACTGGCTCCCAGCCAGAAGTGTAGGAATCTCCTGGATTACCTGTCCATTTTTATATGGTAGTACGTGTCCTGGAACTCTATGGAGCACATCTAATTATCCTGACCCAAGAAGGGAAGCACAGACTGCAATGTTACCATCCAAAACTTTGTCTTTTTTAACAATTGGTTTAGTTTGCTGAGATCCAAAATGGGTCTCCAGTCCCCTGTCTTTTTTGGAACTAAAAAGAACCTTGAGTAAGTTCCGGATCAGATTTGGTCTGCGAGGAGTTCCTGGATGGCTCTTTTTTTCTAGCAATCTTTGAACCTCTAGGATTGCATGATCTCGAAGACTGGTAGGAACATCTGTTATAAAGTGTTTGTCTTCTGAGGGGAGGGACTGAGAAAAGGGAATTTTGTAACACCTGGATATTATCAAAAGTACCTATGTTTCTCTCGTGATTGATTGCCAGGCTGCTGGTTACAGTGATAGTCTGCCCCCGACTTCCAGAGATGGACAGCCGGGCCTCCCTTCAGAAGTTCTGGAAGGGCCTAGCAGAGAAAGTATCTCTATCACCCTGCTGTTGCGGACCCCCTTTGCTGCGAGGGTGGCATCTTCCATTGTTGTTTCCCCCTCTGCCCCTGGGGGAAAAATCTCCACGTGTGTCAGGCGAACATTCCTGGGATTTTCGGAACCACATTTTTCCACTCTTCTGACCTTTAGGATAGGGTCTAGATGGAGTGGAAAAATGGACTCCTATGGCAGAGAGAGTCTTGCCATCCTGTTCACACCTGGTGAGAGTCTCTTTTACCTGAGGCTTGAACAAGGATGAGCCATCGAAGGGGGTGATGGTAAATAAGGACTTAAAAGGTTCCGCAAATTGACAAAGGTGCATCCAGGAGTGTCTCCACAAAGCTACTCCAGTTCCTGCTGCCCTACTTGCTCCATCTGCCGCATAAGAAATGAGCCTCATGGAGGAGTTAACCATGGAGGTCAAGGTCTCAAGATGAGAAGCTGCCCTGTTCACAACTCCCTCAGCTGTAGGAGCTTGCAGGGTATCTTCTAGCTCCTTCAGGAGATCCCTCTGAAGTCATGTGAAATGAGACAAGTAATTCAGCGACCTAAGAGTAAAGGTTGCTGAAGAAAACATATGCTTCCCATACCTCTCCATTGTACGAAACACTTTGTTCGGCGGATGGACAGATGAAGAAGCTTCCGCAAGTTCCTTCTTAGTGGCTGCTGCCACCACAATGACATCAACAGGGACCCCTTTGGACAGAAAAGACTTATCCTCTGGAGCAGTAATAAATTTGTTAGGTCTCCTCGGAACTGGTTCCATGGTCTCTGGAGTGCTCCATGCCTTTCGACTCACTACAGACAAAAGTGGGTCGAAAGGCGGAGACACCCAAGAGATGGCCGGTCAAGAACCAAGTGCATCCAGGTAGCAGACTCATCCTCAGAAGGGGCTAGGGACTTCCAGCCACCCCTCTGTCTAAGGATTTCCAAGATGTCTGAAAAGGAGACATCCTCAGAGGGGGACCATGGGGACCCTTACGATTCATCCAAGTCTGTATCTGAAGTGATAGACTCAGGAGAGCGTAGATGCTTCCTCTTACATTTCTTCTTCCAAGGGACCTCCTCTGAATGTTCGTGGGAGGTTTCGGAAGAGGTGGGGTCACCCAGTGGGGCATCCTGGGGCAGGGAGAAAGAGCCAATGGAGCCGAGGGTGGAGCAGTCTCAGGAGACAGCATGCTCATCACCTTGAAGGCACCACTGTTCCAAGTAGAAGGAGCTGCTGGCTCCGAAGAGCCTGGAGATCTCCTTTGAACTGGGAGCAACGGCTCCGAGGCTGATGTAGGAGCCGAGCTCACCTGCGCCAAAGCTCCGAGAGGGAGAGTGGGGTCGGACAAGGGTCCAATGCCACTTTCCCCCATCAGAGCTGGTGAGAGAGCTTCAGCACCCAGATCTCTTGATGGACTGAGACATCGAGGAGATTGAAGCGGTCATCGGAATCGATAAGGGAGAAGAAACTGGAGCTGATGGTTCCACCACCATGACTTCCATGCAATCTGGCTCCGAGCTCAAAAGAGTCGGAGGAGGAATCGACGGAGAAGCTGGGAGGGCTGAAGGAGCCAATTCCTTATGGGCTGGGCTCGAAATTAATTTAGCAAGTGCCTGTGACTTGAGGAGCCTGCTGACCACTCTCTCCATGTCATGATCCAAAAGTCTGGAGGGCTGAGAGGAGTGTGAAGAGAACCGGTGACTACCCACTCCAGGTTGCAGGAGAGGAGATTGTGGAGCAGAGCACACCGGTTTCAAAGAAGGAGACCTTGATCTCTTATAGGTCCAGGCTGGCTCCGAGGACACAGATGGAGCTGCCGGAGACTTAGCTTTGTCGGTGCCAATGCTGGGAGCCGACAGAGCTGAAGGCTTCTCAGTGATTTTTGTCTGTTCCAAACTTGGAACCAATGGCTTGGAGTGTTTCTCGGACACTTTAGCGGACTGAGGACCCTGAGACGAAGAATCTTGAGGGTTCTTCTGGAGGCCACGTAAAATAAGCTTATTTCTTCTCTCCTGCAGGACACTGAAACTGAAAGCGTGACAGATCGAGCAAGAGTCCTGCAGGTGAATAGTCCCTAAACAATAAACGCAACTCATGTGCCCATCTGTAAGGGACATTTTCTGGCAACATGAGTTGCATTTTTTAAACCCAGAGGGTTTCGACTCTTTAGACATGGTAAATTAGAAGTTATGTACCTACCATAACGTTCCATGTTAGTTGTCTTCTCTCGCCTTCTTTCTTGCTGGATGGGTTCGGAGCCGATCCTCGGCTCCGACTCGGCACTAGCTTTAGCTCGAGAACTCCTTTTACCAGCTCGAGGCAACCCTATATCCCATGATGCAAGGCGGAACTACCTCAGATCTCGTTTGGCAGCTAACTAACCCTGCTAAAGACTTATCCTAATATAATTAGGAACCATGGTTCCTAAAAGAAGTCCTCATAACAATGCTCCAGAGGAAGCAATCTAATAGGAACTCTCAAGATCTGTCCAGGCCAGGGGAAGGAGGGAGGGGCAAGAAAGAAGGCGAGAAGACAACTAACATGGAACGTTATGGTAGGTACATAACTTCTAAATGTTAAGTTGTCAATCTCGCCTTCATTCTTGCTGGATGGGACCGCGTCCCTAGCACCTGTATCCCGGGTGGCTCAATGGAACAGACTCTTGAGAACAGTGGAACCAAAACTGGCCCTATCTCTGGAGGCCAAATCCAACTTGTAATGAGACACAAAGGTATGAGGCGTGGCCCAAGTAGCTGCTGCACAAATAGTGTCAATGGGAAGTCTATCCTGAAAGGCTACAGAAGTGGATAGACTCCTGGTCGAATGTGCTTTTGGCTTAGAAGATAGTTGTTTGCCCCTTAGAGAGTACACATAGGAAATGGTGGAAGTCAACCATCTAGATAAGGTCACTTTAGATACTGGAAGACCCAACCTGTTTCCTGCATAGGAGACAAACAATTGGTCTGATTTTCTAACTTGTTTAGTCCTATGTAAGTAGTACCTGAGCTGACGGTGAACATCCAAAAAATGTAGCTTCTGTTCAGCTCTGTCAGAATAGTTAGGAAAGAAAACTGGTAGATCAATAGATTGGTTAATATTGGCTTGAGATACAACCTTGGGAAGAAAGGAAGGGTTAGTTCTGAGCGAAACCCTATCCTTATGAAACACCAGATAAGGTGAACGAGTACAGAGGGCCTGAATCTCAGAAACTCTTCTTGCAGAAGTAACAGCCAGCAAAAATATAGTTTTCCATGTCAACAACTTTAAAGAACACGTGGCAGACGGTTCGAAAGGAGGTAGAATTAGGGATGCCAACATTAAGTTCAGATCCCATTGCGGAGGAGGATGTTTCACAGGCGGTTTTAGGAGAAAAACTCCTCTCAAAAAGGCTTTGCATAACTTATGAGACATGATGTTATTGTCCTGCAAGCCAACATGAAATTTGGAAATAGCAGCCATTTGTACTTTGACTGTAGATGATGACGATCCCGAATGAAAAACCTCCGCCAGGAAATCCAAAACAGAATGTATAGGAGCGGTGAAAGGATCAATATTTCTGGCGTTTGCCCAAATAGAAAAACGTCGCCACTTGCTAGCATAAAGAGTTCTAGTGGACGACTTTAAAGAAGACACTAAAATGTCTCTGACTGAGTCAGAAATCATTGGTAGCCTGGCTAGGGAAGGAAGTGGAGCAACCAAGCAGTGAGGTTGAGAGAATGAATGGCTCGGTGCTGCTGACCCGACTGGTGGATCAAAAGATCCGGAACTGGGTCCAGATGCCAGGGCTGCACCAGAAGGTGATGATGTAGAGACGGAAACCAAATTTGTCGAGGCCAATATGGAGCAATGAGGATCAATTTGGCTCTCAAAACGGTGGCTTTCTGAATGACTTGTGGAATCAATGGAAAGGAGGAAAAGCATAAAGAAGTCCCGAGGCCAATCCTGGGTTAGAGAGTCTCTCAAGGGTTGGCCTGGAAGAGGAAATAGTGTGAAGTAATCTGGGCACTTGCTGTTTTGAGGTGTAGCAAAAAGATCGCAACAAGGGGTGCCCCACTTCAGAAAAATCTGATCCACTACAGACTGATTGAGAGACCACTCGTGAGGCATCAGAATAGATCTGCTTAGCCTGTCCGCCAATAGGTTGGACCTGCCGGGGATGTGCGTTGCTATCAGAAACCGCTGAGAAGAGATCGCCCATTGCCAAAGTCTGAGAGCTTCTCGACATAAGGGATAGGACCTGGTTCCGCCCTGTTTGTTGATGTACCAGACCACGGACATGTTGTCCGTCTGTACTGCAATAGTCCCTGTGGGAAGAAAGTCGTCGAGGGCTTGCAACATTAAAAGCACTGCTCTCATCTCCAGGACATTTATGTGCAGGTGGTATTCTATGGGTTGCCACGTCCCGTGGACCATCCTGCCCTGATAATGCCCCCCCCACCCGATCAGAGAGGCATCCGTGGTGACTGTGGCAACTGGAGGAGGGGGAACAAATGGTCGGCCCTGATGAAGAAGAGGGGAAGATACCCACCATCGTAGATGAGCCCTGCAAGACTGTGTCACTAAGATCTCGTGTCTCATGGGCAGATCGTGGTACGACCACTGCGTGAACAACATCCACTGCAGGAGACGCATGTGGAAGCGAGCAAGTGGAAGAAGAACAATGGCTGCAGCCATTAGGCCTAGAACCTTCAAGACAAACCTGGCTTTGACCTTGTTGCTTTGTAACAGAAGCTGAACAAATTTCTGGATGTCCAGAATCCTTTGATTTGTTAGTCTGGCTAACATTTTGACGGTATCTAACTCTGCCTATAAAGGTGATAGATTGGCAAGGCAGCAGAGAGGATTTTTGAAATTCACAGAAATTCCTAGACTCTTGCAAAGCTGTAAGGTGTAGTCTCTGGACCGAAGAAGCTGATCCTTGGAGGTGGCGGAGAGGAGCCAGTCGTCCAAATAAGGAAACACTTGGAATCCTCGACGTCTCAGGTGAGCTGTGACCACCGCCATGCATTTGGTGAACACTCTGGGGCTGAAGTGAGGCCAAAGGGCAGTGCTCTGAATTGGTAATGACTGGCTCCCAGCCGAAGCGGAGAAACCTTCTGGAGCGTCTGTGAATCTTTATATGATAGTACGCATCCTGAAGGTCTATCGAGCACATCCAGTTGTCCTTGCCCAGAAAGGGCAGAATGGATTGCAGCGTGACCATCCGAATCTTGCCTTTTGACAGACTTGTTTAGTCTGCTTAGGTCTAGTATTGGTCTCCAATCTCCCGTCCTTTTGGGGACCAAAAGAATCTTGAGTAGAAGCCGGATCCTACTTGGTCTGCGGCACTGTTTGGATGGCTCTTTTTCCCAGGAGTTTTGAAACTTCCTGTTTTGCCAAATCCCTTTGACCGGGTGAGATGTCTGGAAGGGATTGTAGAGGTCGGAAACCTTCAAGGGGATTTTGTAACCCTCGGATATAATCGACTGTACCCACTTCTCTTGTGGTAGGGATTGCCAGGCTACTGAGTACAGCGAAATACTACCTCCGACTGCCTCCAAGGGTGGACAGTCGGGCAACACCTCAGGGATGCTGAAAGGGCTTCTCAGGAAGAGGCTCCCTGTTGCCCTGGTTCTGAGGACCCCCTGCCTCTAGGGCGTCTATTATTGTTACCCCCTCTGCCTCTAGGGGTAAACTGACCACGTGTGTCCGGTGTAGCTCCTTGGGCTCTACAGAACCACATCTTCCCCCCCTTCTGACCCTTGGGATATGGTCTAGAAGGAGTGGAAAACTGGACTCCAACGGCAGAAAGAGTTTTACCGTCTTGTTCACATCTGGTCAAAGTATCCTTCACCTGAGGTCCGAACAAAGCCGAACCGTCAAAGGGGGTGTTGGTGAAGGACGCCTTAAAAGGGTCCGCAAAATTACACAGCCGCATCCAGGCTTGGCGTCTAAGAGCAACACCTGTGCCTGCGGCCCTGCTCGTTCCATCGGCTGCATAAGATATGAGCCGCATGGAGGAGTTAGATATCGAATTCAGGATAGCTAGCTGAGAGGCAATCTTTTCCTGAGCCCCAGCAGCTGAAGGATCCTGGACTACTTCTCCCAGTTCCTTGAGAATATCTCGTTGAAGCCTGGTGAAGTGACAAAGGTAATTCAGCGAACGCATTGCAAAGGTCGCTGAAGAAAACATCCGCTTTCCATACCTGTCCATGGTCCTAGAATCCTTATTAGGAGGATGGACAGGTACTGAAGGATCCGCCAGTTCCTTCTTAGTGGCCGCCACCACCATAGCATCCACAGAGACACCTTTGGACAGGAACTGTTTGTCCGAAGGGGCCGTGATGAACTTGGATGGTCTCCTGGGGATAGGTTCCACAGAATCTGGAGCTTCACGCCTTCCGAGCCACTACCTGCATGAGTGGGTCGAAGGCGGAGACACCCAGGAGGTGGAGGGTCGGGATCCAAAGCCTCCAGGTATACCGACTCATCCTCGGAGGGGTCAATGGAGGCCAATTCCCCTCTGTTTGAGGAGCTCAAGGATGTCTGAAAATGAGACATCCTCAGAGGGGACCGTGGGGAACCCTCCGACTCATCTAAGTCGGTATCAGATGTAGTAGACTCAGGGAGTCTGTGTGTTTCCTCTTACGTCCTCTTCCGAGGGGTTCCCCTGCAGGGTCAGGAGAAACCTCGGAAGAGGAGGAAATTCCCAGTGGGGAAACCTGGGGCGATGGATCCCTGGGCCTGAGAGCAAGAGGCTGGCAAGAGGCATCTGCAGGCACTGATGAGGGAGGAGCTAGAGGGATAGACCGTTGACCAGGCTCAGAGGCCAGGACACTCCTCATCACCTCAAAGGCTCCCTCCCGGGAGACCTGAACACACCGCTCGAAGAAACAGGAATGGTCGGCTCCAAGGAGAGAGAAGGCTCCGAGGCCGATGTCGGCGCCGAGCTTACCAAAGCCGAAGCTCCGAGAGGGAGAGCGGGGTCGGACAAGGGTCCGATGCCACTAGCCCCCTCGGAGCCGACAGTGGAAATCCGACGACCGGATCCCTCCAAGGAAAGTCTCAAGGAGGAGATCGGAGCCGAGGATGACGGAGCCGAAGGATGTATCGGCTCCGGCATCTAAACAGTCGCTGTCCCAAGAAGCTCCGGCTCCGAACTCTGGTGTGGAGTCAGAGGAGGAATCTCAAGAATTGGGGCTGTAGCCGAAGTCTGTTGAGACGGGCTATGGAGCATTTGGGCCAGTGCCTGAGACTTCAACAGCCTGCTTACCACCCTCTCCAAATCGTGGTCAGACAGCCTGGAAGATCTCGAAGATCGGCTCCAATGGCTCCGCTCCGACAAAAGAGGAGACCCCGGAGCCGAGTGAATACTCAGTATCGAAGGGGACCGGGATCTCTTACGGGCCGGAGCCATCGGAGCCGAAGTCCCTTGAACCGCAGATGGAGCCGAGGATCTCTCTGCTCCGATGCTGGATAAAGTGTCGGCTCCAGCCGGAGCCGACAAGGCAACAGTAGTCAGGGTATCGGAGCCGGCCGGCACCGAACCCACTACTCTAGCAGAAGAAGCATCGGCTCCAGCCGAGCCGATATCGGCTCCGACCGGGGCGGGGCCACCGGAGGAGGCTTGGACACTGTAGCCTGAGCCTTGGTGGCTTAAGAGGTTTTCCTGCCCCTTGCTTAGGAGGAGAACCTTCAGGTTTTAACAAACCTCGGAGGATCAGTTTGTTCCTCCTTTCCTGCAGGACTCTCTGGCTAAAGGCATGACACAACGCACAGGAGTCCTGCAGGTGCAAAGGCCCCAGGCAATACACAAGAAGTGTGACCGTCTGTCAGGGACATTTTCTGACAGCACTGGTCACACTTCTTGAAGCCTGAGACCTTGCCTTCCTAGACATCCTAAAAGGATATACACAAACAGTCCCCACAAACACACAACTTAATCCCTACACAGACACACAGGAAGGGAATAACTTGGGGAACTAGGCCTGACTAAAACTTTAACTGAAAAAACTATTTTAAAAGTTTAAAAAGGAAGGGAATAGGGTGGGCTGTACTAAATACAGGCTAACCTAACACTGAAGGGAAATTAAACCCCTAACTAAATTTTTTTCTTATTTAACAAGAAAAACTTACCTCAGCTGGCAAAGGAGACCTCTTTCGCTAAGCGGCAAACGAGATCTGAGGTAGTTCCGCCTTGCATCATGGGATATAGGGTTGCCTCGAGCTGGTAAAAGGAGTTCTCGAGCTAAAGCTAGTGCCGAGTCGGAGCCGAGGATCGGCTCCGAACCCATCCAGCAAGAATGAAGGCGAGATTGACAACTTAACATCACTAGTCAAGGACATTTTCACAGCACCAAAAAAAAAAAAAACAGAAAGCTATCAACTAACAGCACACAAGCAACTGCAACTAGGCTGTAACAGGTAGCCCAACAACAAAAAAGGAAGAACTTTTTTTTTTTTTTTTTTTTTTTAAAGGGAGAAGAAAGAAGGGGGAGAGCCTCTAACTTAAACGGCAACTCGCCCAATGGGAGAGCCTCTAACTTAAATGGCAATCCCAGAAAAGGGTGAGGAAAAAAGGAAAAACCCTCTAATTTAAACAAGCTCTAAGGAGAAAGCAGGGCCTGAGGAGAAAAAAACAACAGCCAAAAGCAAAGCACCACAACAAGCAGAGAAAAGGGTTGTTAGACTAACGGGGGATAGTACACACACTAACGAGTCAATACAACCACAAAAAATTAAAAAAACAGAGATAAATAAAAAAAAAGCACAATGTACTTAGCCTGAGCCAGTAGTAGCAATCTCGACGTTGCAAGCGGCAAACGAGATCTGGGTAGCTGCCGCTAGGCATGTTGGGATAAGGGGTAGCATCGAGCCAATAAAAGCTCTCGAGCTATAGTAAATCGGCCAAGTCGGAGACAAGGATTGGTTCCAAACCCAATCAGCAAGAACGAAGGTGAGATGGGACAACATGACATCATATAATTCAAAGTCATTTGAGCATAATACAAAAAGTACCCAAGTTAGCAGACACTAAAAAAGCTAATAGTTCACAGTGGTCATGGTTATTAGATTTATTTTCCGGATGAAAAGGAACTATTTTAAAGTATATTATGTTTGTTTTCATCATTATTTTTGCAGCCTTATTACTGTTCTTAGTTAAACTGCTTACAACAAAACTAGTATCTGCAAGAAAAGTCTCCCTACTAGAAAACGTGTATGTTAAAGTTCAACTAAAGAAAAAAAAGTTTGTGTCAGCAATATGAATTGGTACAATTTTTGAAAAATGTATGACAATGTACTTGAAAAGAATGAAAATTTAAAAAAAAATGATGCTTTCACAGCATCAAACTGGGGATTGTGAAGGAAAACAAAACAATAAAATAAAATAAAAAAGTTGAGACACGTAGTATAGAATGATCTGCCCATGTCGGAGAAAGAGGAAGTGAGTATGTGGTCAGTGTGCATGACTAAACTTTTAACCATGTCAGCATATTCTTTTAAGTAAACAACATATCTGCACATGTCCAAGAATGTGCAAAGTACAGCAAACATACTAATATATTTGCTTCATTGTTCACAATGACTTACTGAACAAACTGCATTTATGTATCCAACAAAGTACCAATATTATGCTTGATCAGTAATTCTTCTCCTCTCATGAGAAAGTTGTGATTGTAACAATTATAATTCTATTCTAAGGAAAATTATGACTAGGTTCCTGTAGATGATGTTAACCACATATAATTAACATGGTGAAACATAATAATGTCTTAATGAATAGAAGTATTGAACTATATTAACTGTTTAATTATTTAATTTGTATTTCTTTAACAGTGTCAACATCACTAGAAAAAAAAAACAAAGGAATAGATATATGCTGTCTATCTGAAGCTGTAGTGATAACACCTACATCTACTTTGGAATATACTGAAAAATATGGTTTAGCATGGCCAGACCTCATTCAAGCAACATCTACCTTCACCTGTTCTATTTCCTTAGTTCTACAGCCTCTCTGTGTGAGTTAACGTTACATTAAATCTTGGAACCTTTTGTTATTGTCATTCAATCTACAGAGTATCATCCCTTGTCCTTTCAGAATATTCCTGTATATGTAACCAGGATGCATGCTATTCCTATGCAGTAAATTAATCCTACAGCATGTTTTCGTATAAAGACCTGTCCCAAAGGACAAGTCAAAATTTCTATATACTCTAACATCAAGAAAGGCAATGTCACATGTGGAATTATTATATGTAAATTTCAAGTGAGTGGTGGTACTATGCAGATCATCAATAAACTCTCTATGCAGATTCAAAGGCCTAGTCCATAGCATAAAGATGTCATCTACGAATCTTTATAAAATTGGATCATGTGAACAAAACTATTCCCTTCAAGTACAATGGTATGGCAGAAGGCTTGAACGTTGAACTGGATTTTAATCCAGTGAACTCTACCAGGAAGATGGATCGGTTTTGTAAGTTTATACAAGCTGATGCTAATCTGCTACTTGTTCACCAATCTACTGAAGTAGACTTAGAAATTGACTATTCTGATGTTAATACTGAGC
Organism: Protopterus annectens; assembly: GCF_019279795.1. Lineage (NCBI taxonomy): Eukaryota > Metazoa > Chordata > Ceratodontiformes > Protopteridae > Protopterus > Protopterus annectens. The sequence continues at coordinate 947,505,366 of NC_056727.1, forward strand.
AGTTTCGTTTTGCCATGAGGTGTTTTAAGAATGATTTTTATATATTGAAAAGCCTGCAATGGCAGCAATTACATCTTGAAGCATGCCTCCATTTTCAAATAATACCTAGGGGGTTGAGAGTACTGAAGATGTTCACCTGTGGTGAGACATATCCTAAACTTCTGGTTAAATGTCAATGTTTGAATTTAGACATGAGTACCAAATATGTTAAACTTCTGATCAACTTTTTAAGCCAAAAGAGCATACACTGTTGGAAGATATTAATAAGCAACAACAATGCCTCTGTAGTCAGTATCCATATGATTTGTAAAATCTAACTTTAGATGAAATTATGGTCAATGTCTGCTCATATGAGTCTCAGTTACATAACTCTAAGAGGAAGAAGTTAGAGAGACATCTTTGATTTTAAGAATGGCAACGTTTTTTCTTGGCCTAAGGCAGATGCTAAGACAAAACAATCAACACTGAATGCTGAGTCTACTGCATCTACTAATGTGGCCACAGTAACTGAGATGAACAGTCTTGATGTTCATGCTTCTACATCTGGTATTTTCCAAGTATGTTCATCAGAGAATAATAATGCACAATCTAAGAAACAAGATGTTTGTAGAAAAACAACACTGACAGAAAGGAAAAAGAAGTTATGTACTCACCATAACATTCCATCTGTCTTGTCAGTCTTCATTCTTCCTCAATGAATGGATTTGGATCTGATTCATCAGATCCGACTCAGCTGATGCTAAAGATTGCAACCACCAGATCTATCGTGCTTCTCTCTTACACACAATGCACCTGGCTAATTACCTAATATCTTGTTTGCTGCTATATTAGAGTAGAAGGATGAAGAGAATTATGGAAAGCCATATCCTGAGTCACACACACACACACACAATATATATATATATATATATATATATATATATATATATATACCTATTCAGAAACCATGTAAGCACTCATTCCTCCAGAAGTCATGGACTGGGGTTGGTGGGAGAGGAGATGAGGAAGAATGAAGATCGACAACACAGATGGAACATTATGTGGGGTACATATGGCAATCGTCATTCTATCCTCAATGAATGGGAAAGCATCCCTAGCCACATGTATCCAGGGCGGACTCAAGGAAGGATATTTCTGAGCACCATAGAACCAAATGATGCCCTACCTCTGGAGACCAGATCCAATTTGTAATGAGTGATAAAGGTATGAGGGGTAGCCCAAGTTGCTGCTGCACAAATGTCATCCATAGACATCCTAGACTGAAAAACCGTGGAAATAGCCAAAGATCTAGTGGACTGTACTTTCAATGGGTGTGTAGGAGAAATGCCCAATTTAGTACAGACAAAGGAGATACAATTTTTCAAGCACTTTGATAGACTAACTTTAGAAATCGATTTTCCCAATTTTGGTCCAGAAAAGGAAACAAATAGTGTCTCTGCTTTTCTGATTATTTTCTGTTCTTTGCAGACAGAATCGCAATTGTCTATGCACATCCAGTAAATGTAAGATATATTCTCCTTTGTTGGTAAATTTAGGAAAAAAACACTGGCAAATTGATAATACTATTTGTGTTAGATTCTGACACCACCTTTGGAAGAAAGGACAGGTTAGGGTTGGTATGTCAGATCACTCTATCTTTGTGAAAAAAAAAACAAGTAAGGAGGTTCAGAAGATAGTGCTTGGATCTCAGAAATTCTTGTGGAAGTGATGACAACCAAGAAAATAGTTTTCCATTATGGATAGTTAAGGTCACGTATAGTTGCTGGTTCAAAGGGAGGTTGTTTGAGTGACTGAAGCATCAAATTTAGGTCCCATGCAGGTGTAGGATCTTTAAAAGGAGGCTTTATGAGGAGTGTCCCTTTTAAGAAGGCTTTGCTCAATTTGTGAGAAGCTATGGGTGTGCCATTCAATCCTGTATAATAATTTGAAATTGCTGCTAGCTGTACTCTAATGATTGAGGTACTAGCACCATTTTGAAAAAGGCGAGCAAGGAAATCTAAGATGTGATTAATTGAGGCTGACAAGGTGCCAAGTTTATGCTGCTAAGCCCAAATGGCAAACCTTTCCCATTTACTTGAATATGTTTTGCTTGTCAAGGGTTTAAGGGAGCACAGAATTATATGTCAGACAGGTGATGAGAGCATAGATTGTCTGGCAACTAAGGGAACTGGCGAAGCAAACCAGTCAGCTTGAGATTTGGTATACCTGGGTGTACCAAGCCCGTCAGGTGAGACAGGAGGTCTGGAGTCAGATCTAGGTTCCATGGTGGTTGAACTAGGTTGGTGAGAAGGCATAAAGAAGACCTGGGGTCCAATCATGAAGTAGAGCATCCCTTGGTGACTGCCTCTGTGGGAGAATCAAAGCAAAGTAGTTTCTGCACTTGTATTTTTTAGTGGAGAGGCAAAATGATAGCAGCATGGCTGGCCCCATTGATAGAAAATCTCATCCGACACTTTCTCATTGAGGAACCACTCATGTGGAAGAAGTATGCACCTGCTCAGTTTGTCCACAATCACGCTGGATCTCCCTAGAATGTGCATTGCTAAAAGAAAGCAGTCTGAAGAGATCACCCATTGCCAGACCCTGAGCACTTCTCAACACAATGGGTAAGATTTGGTTCCCCCCCCAGTTTGTTGATGTACCAGACATGTTATGTGCTTGAATCACAATCGTCCCAGAGGGAAGAACATCTTGAAATGCTCACAATGCCAATAACACTGCTCTCATCTCTAGGACATTTATATGCAAATTGGTCTCTTCAGCAGACAAAGTACCCTGGACTGTCTTCCCCAGATAATGCCCCCCACACATTCTGGGAAGCATCCATGGTCACTATGGCCTTGGGCTGCTGGAGAATGAATGGACGGCCATGGAGCAGTTTATTGGACTGGATCCACCAATAGATATTGCTTCTGCAAGTGTTGGTAATTTTTATCTGATATGACATTGACTAATGGAAGACTCACCAATGAGTAGCCAACATCATCTGTAGGATCCGCATATAAAACCTTACAGTTAGAACTCAGTGTCACGGAAGGGAAGCAAGTGCAGTTTTTGTGTTAAGCAGTGCTCCAATAAATTCAAATGTCTGAATTGGTTGAAGTTGTGATTTGTTGTAGTTTATTGTTATTCTTAGGACAGCACAAGTGTGGAGAACCTGATCTCATGAACATATGAGTTGATGCCTGGTCAGAGTGGCAATGAGCCAGTCATCCAGATACGGAAACACATGGAATCTTTGCAGTCTGAGGTAAGCTGCTACTACTGCCATGCATTTGGTAAACACCCTAGGGGCTGTGGTGAGTCCAAAGGACAGTACTCTGAACTGGTAGTGACTGGCACCCAGCCGGAAGCATAGGTACTTTCTGGATTGCCTGTTCATATTTATGTGACAGTATGCATCCTGAAGATCTATCTAGCACATCCAGTTGTCCTTGTCCAGAAAAGGGAGAATGGACTGAACTGTGACCATCTGGAACTTGGTTTGTTGAATAGATTTGTTTAGATTTGTGAGATCCAAAATTCATCTCCAGTCCCTTGTCTTTTTTGGCACTAGAAAGAACCTTGAGTAAATTCTGGATCCTATCTGGTCTGGTGAGGCCTCTTGGATGACTCTTTTTTTCTGACAGCTTTCAAATCTGAATTTCTGCTTGATCCCTCTGACTAGGTGAAACATCTGGAATTTTTCTGGGAATTGGAGGTGGTAGGGAAAATGGTATTACATAACCTCTGGATATAATCCTCTGCACCCAAGTATCTTTTGTTAATTCTAGCCAGGCTCTATGGTGCAGGGACACACTTCCCCCGACTGTCAACAGAGATGAGCAGTCAAGCCTCTGTTCAGGAGCGCTGGTAGGGTTTATCACAGAAAGATTCTTGTGAACCTGGTATGACATCCAGTTAATATCCCACCGGACTGCCACCAAATAATGTGATGTCCCTTACTATCCTGGGTCAGTAACTAAGGAGCTTCAATCCTCACTAATGACTCCAATGTGAGACTGTCACTTAAACAGGAGTAATATGTCACAATTTTCCCCTAGGAGCACAACAGCAACATGCTATATAGCATGGGACTAGACTGTATACTTGTGTTCACCCCTAATGTAACTCCTTATTACACACTTCAGAGCAATGTGTCCCAGTTTAAGACCTCTGGTACATGCACACTTAAATAAATTAAATCTGAAACGTCAAAACACTTCTGAGAAAGTCTGACACAGATTTCCAGCTGTGTTCATTCCCCAAAATGATGTGGTAATGCTGCCACCAATCAGAGTGTCTTCATGCCCTTCTAAAGGGGGTGCCTAATTATGAAAATTAAATATTAAGACATAGTAGCAAATGACCTTAGCAGCTAGGATTTCAGAGTAGCTCAGGAAGTTATCAAGGCAGGTATAAGCACTCTCAAATCACTAATGAAAAACACTGACTGTCCAGCCACAATGTAAGTTAATAAAAAATATTTAATAATGAGCAAAATGATTAAATAAATATAAAACAGTAATTTCCTCTAAACAAACAGAACTCAGTCACCAGGAAAATGAAATCAATGCCGTAGGATAGAGATCCAACATTCAGAAAAACTCTAACTGATTTAGCGGATTAGTTATAATTTCCTAACTAACTAAAGAACACTGTCCCTGATCTAAACTAAATTACTACAACAGAGCAAAGGCAGACTTACAGTTCTTGACGAGTCATTTTTGGGCATCCACTGCACAGTTCAACTGGCAACTGTAATTAATTGGGAGGATATAAATTAGGTGTCTTGGTTAATGAAAGTGTTTCTGATGGTATTTCTTATGAAAGCAAAGATTAAACAGTTTTTTGCTGCTAAAATCGTGTTTTTTCTCTTGGTTTTGCCTCTAGGTTCTACCAACTGCCATACTACTTCATCTTCTAGCCCAACTCCATGAGTCCACCCTTTCAACAGCAAACCTTTGTTCCCATATACAGACTCCCCTCTTCCTTGAGCCTCAGGTGCTTCCTTAGCCATCTTCCTCAAGCTTTGTAATGTAGGGTCTGTAAGTTAAGCCTGTCTCAACTACATTTGTAACCCTCCCAAGCTCCCCTTCCACAGGAAGTCTAGTAACTTCCAACAGCTGCACCTCACTGTCACTCTGAGTACTATCACTCATCTCTATCCTTGCAGTCACCATGTCCAAGGGAGCATCAGTACCTCCCAGAAGCTGTGGCTCACTTTCAGACTTACTGCTACAAAATAGCTCCTTCTCTGAAAAAGCCTCCACATTAGTCCAAACTTCAGGTATGAGATCTGTCTGGGTCTACCCCAGGCTACCGGACCTAGATGCCTGTCTCCAAGCCTGAATGTGTGTCACTGCATGTACACAAGGCACTGCATCATCAAAGTCATTCCCTATCAGGACATCTGCAGGAATATCCTCAAACACAATTATCTGCTTGCTTCCTCTTCGTCCCTCCAAGTCAAGATGAACCTTAGCCAAATGTATTTGAAATGGGGTCTCTCCTAAAGCTCTGACTGGAGTGGACTGTCCAAGCAAGTACTGCTCTTCTTTAACCAATACAAGCCTCACAATGGTTATATCAGAAGTTGTGTCTGTCTTAGCAATAACCTGTTTATCATCTTCTAAGACAGGCTATAGACTTTGGTGATAAATTGGCACACATGCTGTTTTCAAACAACTTACCACTGGCAGTTTGTCATCACCACTTGCTGGTCTCTCACCTTCTTTTTCTCACCTTACCTCAATGGACATTTGACTACTATGTGGCCCCTCTAGTTACACTTGACACATCTAATCCCTAACCGAGTACTTGGACTAGTACTTTCCCCAGTTACTGGTGTAATCTTTTGGAGTGGTTTAGACTGCTCCCCATGGGTTCCCTTATGTCCATGTGCAGCATTGAGTATTCCTTTCTTATGCATTGGTGCTGTGTTTGCTAAGTAGAGATCCCCTTTTCTCCCCAACTCCTCCACAGTTACTCTCTTGGTCTGCTAACCAGATTCTCATGTCATCAAGCAAAGGACTGAGGGCTTGCTCCCTCACCAAAAGGTATGACAGTCCATTAAAAGTGGTAATCTGACACCCACTCACCCATCTGTGAAAGTAAATACTTAAATCAGCAATATAATCACATATACTTTCATCTGCCTTGAGTCTGTTTTCACGATATTTTCCTATAAGCTTCAGGTGTCAGTTTAAAACAATCTAGAAGACAGTTCTTAACTTTAACATAATTCAAACAATCTACACCAGACAATTTTGACATAGCCCGAACAGCTTTACCATGAAGTAAGGGAGTCAGGAGCCGAATCCAGAGCTCACGGTGTCTATATATCCTCTCAAATATATGTATAAAGCTATCAAGGTAATCCCCATCCCTATACTGAGGAAAAAGTTTACTGACATTTCTAGTTTCTGGGGTCTGGTTATTCCCTTCCCCATTACCTCCATGACCCTCATGAAGGGTAAGAAGCTCCACTTAATTCCAGTGCTGTCTTCCTTGTTTCCTTGGCTTCTATACATGTTACCTCCAGTCATCGGGCTTCTAGGCACAGTCTATCTGTTGATTCCAGTTCAAGATGTTTGGCCCCCAGTTCATATTGAAGCTGCTTCTCCCTTTCCTCAGTCTCCAGTTCCAGTCTCCTTAACTCTAGATGGATTCTGAGATCCTCCGAAGAAAAGGTGGACTGTCCTATCTTGGCAGGCTGCCCATCCTCAATACCAGACTGGATATCCTCCAAATTGCTGATCTGAGCTGAAGCTGCAACTAAGGCTGAAATCATTGCTTCCTTAGTCAGGTTGGCATACACCACTCATCTGGCTTAACACTCCTTGGCCAACTGGTTCTTTGCCAGCTTACTAAAGTCTTCTGCTGACATCTTTACCTGGAATCCCTGACTAACTAACTAAAAATAAAACTGTGGTGGACTGAGATTCTGTACATTTACTTTGTGACTGTCAAGAGTGCACACCCTAATTTCAACTACCCACAGGCTACTGAAGTCCAATTAAAAATCCCACACAGCTGGCACCAATTAATGAGAAGTCCAGTTAATATCCCACCGGACTGCCACCAAATAATGTGATGTCCCTTCCTATTCTGGTTCAGTAACTAAGGCGCTTCAATCCTCACTAATGACTCCAATATGACACTGTCACTTAAACAGGAGTAATATTTCACAATTTTTTCCTAAGAGCACCACAGGAACATGTTCTATAGCCTGGGACTGGACTGCATACTTCTGTCCACCCCAAATGTAACTCCTTATTACACACTTCAGAGCAATGCATCCCAGTTTAAGACCTCTGATACACACACACTTAAATAAATTAAATCTCACACATCCAAACACATCTGGGAATTCCTGGCACAGATTTCCAGCTGAGTCCCTCCCTCAAAATAATATGGTAATGCTGCCAATCAGAGTGTCTTCGTGTCCTTCTAAAGGGGTGTCCAATCATAAACATTAAATATTAAAACAAATAGTAGCAAATGATTTAAGCAGCCAGGCTTTTAGAGTGGGCCAGGAAGTTATCAAAGCAAGTATAAGCACTCTCAGATCACTAAAGAAAAACACTGATTGTCCACCCACAATATAAGTTAGTAAAAAATAATTAATAATGAGCAAAATGATTAAATAAATATAAAACAGTATTTTCCAATAAACAAACAGAACTCAATCACCAGGAAATGAAATCAGTACTTTAGGACAGAGATCCAGCATTCAGAAAAAATAACTGATCTAGCTGATTAGTTATAATTACCCAACTAAGGAACACTGTCCCTGATCTAAACTAAATTACTACAACAGAGCAAAGGCAGTCTTACAGTTCTTGATGAGTCCTTTTTGGGTATCCACTGCACAGTTCAACTGACAGTGACAACTATAACTGACAAATGACAACAGCAGGCTCTTTTATAGACTAACCTGTCAACTGTTCCAGTTCTAATTTTCATTTCATATTTTTTAATTCAACCAGCAGCTGTTTTCTAAAAGCTCGTCTCTGTCTTTCAGCTTTTGACAGTAATACATAGCAACTGTCAACATTCTTATGATGTCATCTGCCGATCAGCTTAATCTGAAACAGTTTGCCTTTAGAATCTCTCTTCACAAACATGTGTAGTTAGAAATGTAAAAGGACACTGTTCAAGTCTTTAAAACATTCTGTTCAAGCAGATCATAAATCAACATGTAAGAACTTATTTACAATATCATAGCTAGTCATGCTGGCATACAATACACAGGATAATCTGACATTATATACAAAAACACAGCCAGATATGCCAGCACAAAGAACAGTATCCAATTTTTTCATGCCTGGTTTTGCTGCCACCTCTGCCATGAGTGCGATGACATCCACTGGAGTTTCCACCTCTGCCTCTGGGGGCACTTCCCCCAAGTGTGTCAAGGAATGGACCTTGGGACTTTTTGAAACACATTTTCCAGCCACTCCATTGATTCCTGAAGAAGGATCTTGGGGGGGGGGTGAAAAACATGCCCATGACAGACAAGGTATTTCCATCTTTCTCACACCTGGACAGCTTTTCTTTCACTTTAGGGCCAAAAAGGGTAGTTCTGTCAATGGGAACATTGATGAAATTGGACTTAAATGGCTCCGCAAAATCGCACAAGTACATCCAGCCATACTTCCTAATGGAAATGCCTGTACCCACAGCTCTTGAGGTTCCTTCTGCTATGTTGAAAATTAATCTCATGGAACTATTGGATATAGCCTGTAGGGCTGCTAAGTGAGAGGTTACCAAATCGTTAACCTCTGCAAAGATGGTTCCTGAGAGAGTATTTGATAATTCCTTGGTCATCTCTCTGATGTCTAACAAAATGTGCCAGATAGTTCAGTGACCACAAAGCAAAGGTCACCAAAGCAAAGACATGCTTCCTTAGTCTGTCCATCACCCATGACTCCCTGTTGGGGGAATGGACAGTGGAGCTCTTGTTGACTAGTTCCTTCTTTGTGGCTGCCACAATGTCCATGGCATCAACTGGAACCCCTTTCCCCCCAAAACTGTCTATCTGCAGGTGGTGCCATTATGCTATCCACTCTCCAAAGTATGGGTTCTATGGAATCAGGCTTCTTCCATGCCTGCCTATAGATCATGTCTATGAGCTCGTCAGCAGGTGGAGTCACCCAGGAAGTAGAGGGTCCTCTACCAAAAGCTTCTAAGAGAATGAATTCCTCTAGCATAGTGTTGAAGGATGTCCAGCCACCTCTCTGTTTCAGGATTTCTAGGATGTCTCTGAAGCTCTGAAGGGAACATCTACAGGAGGTAATTGTGGGAACCCTTCACCTTCATCAAAATCAGTGTCTTCAATGATGGAGTCCTGTGGGAAATCTAGGTGCTTCCTCTTGCATGTTCTTTTCTTGGGTATTTCCTCAGTGGGATGTTCAGGGGAAGTCTCAGAACAAGAAATCAAAATTCCCTGGGAAGGAACCTGAGGTTTCGGTACAGAATGTCCCTGTGGAGACAGTTGCTGAGGCATCATGGTGGAATCGATAGGATCTGAGGGGGAAGGTTACATCAGGACTGCTGAGGCAGTGAACACTCTCTTTGTAGCCTCGAAGGCAGAGCTTGAAGGAGACAGATAGGGCTCTGATCCGAAAAACCAGGTTTCTGAATCATCCCCTCTCTCCGATCTGCTGGCACAGCCCCTGAGGAGGAAGCCAGAACTGAACTGTCCAGTGTCAAGGAGACAAGGAACAGAGACTGCTCCAAAAACTTTAGCATCGAATGCTGTACCCAGACTCGGCAGGCAGGCTTCGACTCTGACAGCTCTCCTGATCAGAAAAGATTGGTGTTCTTAGAGACGATGTCAGATCCGAAGACAATGAGATCCTCGGATCCAAGACTAATGGATCCGAACAACTGGGATGGTGTTAGAGGAGAAACTTGCAGAGGTAGTGTGGAGGAAGGTTGGGCGATCTGACCCAGAGGGGTAGGCACCAAGGGAAAACCAATCTACCCCTGTGCCGAGAGAATCTTTCTCACAACTCTATTTATATCTTCTTCTTCTGTGAGACTTCTGAAGAATGAGTAGAGTAAATGGAGGGGGATGCTGGTCTCTGCAAAAAAGGTGATGGAAGCTTGTCAGGTACTGGGCCAACAGGTGGAGAATATCTAGTATGAGGACAACATAGAGGATCTGTAGGTTGTTCATAGGTTCATAGGTTGGTAGTAGGCTATTGGCCCTAGGGCCTATACAAGCCTAGCTATAACAATTCCCTGGCTATTTCTTCCCACACTATTTACTTCCCTGGACCCCTGTCTAGCAGGGTGACTGAAGTGATCCCCGGGGTGAATTTCCTTTCTCCCATCCAATCATCAAGGTTCCTTTTGAAGAGGGCCAAAGAGGCACTCTGCTTGACATGTATGGGCAGTCTATTCCAGAGTCTGGGGAGTCTCTGGATCAGGAACCTATCCCTCCAGCATGTTTTATTTATCGTGATGACAAGATTTAGATCCCTGGATCATGTGGCTCTGAGAGATTGGGATTTCTTTAAGTGTAGCATGTCCAACAGCTCTGGGTTTGACATGGCCTTGTATGTTAAGCAGAGATCGCCTCGGAGTAGACGATATGCGACAGAGTATAGCTGGATTTTTTTAAGGCAGTCAGCATAGGGCATCTGCTTTAGGCCTGTGATTCTTTTAGTGAGGTATTTCTGTGGCCTTTCCAGTTGTTGCAGATGTCTTGAGAGGTTCATACCAAATGGGGCATTGTATTCTATAATGGGTCTAATGAGGGATGAGTACAGTGGGACAATGATCTCCTTTTTTCTGGATGAAAAGCCCTTAGTGATGAGGTGTGCCACATAGAAGGATTTCCTGACTGTTGTGGTGATGTGGTTATTAAAGGTGAGACCACTGTCCACCTGTGCCCCTAAGTCTCTTATCACACTTTCGGTATTTAGTGTACTGCCGCCTATGTGATAATTCACGGGTACATATTTTTTCCCAAAGGGGATAACTATACATTTCTTGGCATTGAGCTTGAGCCCATGGCTCTGGCACCAAGCATCTGTTTCTGTAAGGTCTTTTTGTAGACTATCCACATCATTTGGGGATTCAATAATGGCTCCCAGTTTGCAGTCATCTGCAAACTTTGTTAGCCAGAGTCCCTTAGTGTTGGCCTGTACTTCAGAGAAGAAGATGCCAATCAAGAGAGGTCCCAGAACTGAACCCTGAAGTACTCCACTTGTCACTTGTCTGAAGCTGGATTTGGAGTTAGCTACTTTTACAGTGTGGGTTCTGTCAGTAAGCCAGTTGGCAACCCATTGAGTGACATAGGGATTAATGCCAAGCTTAGTAAGTTTATCTATGATTCCAGAGTGGGGGATGGTGTCAAAGGCCTTGGCGAGGTCCAGATAGGCTGTGTGGACTGCCTTACCCTCGTCCATGCCTCTGGAGACTGATTCAAAGAAGTCAATAAGGTTCAGGAGACAAGATCAGCCCTTCACGAACCCAAACTGGGTGGGGTCCAGTGTTTTAAGGTTGCCAATGTCTTTGTTTATAAGTTCCGTGATAATACGTTCCATGGCCTTGCAGATCAGGCTCGTCAGACTGATGGGGCGGTAGTTCCTAGGATCCAAGGTGGATCCCCCCTTGTGGAGTGGGATAACTGTAGCTGTGTGCCACTCAGTGGGCATGAAGCTTGAGGTGAGGGTATGATTAAACATGACACTTAGGTGAGGTGCCAGTTCCTTTTGTAGTTCATGTAGTACACAGCCTGGGATGTCATCTGGTCTCATGGATGCTGTATTCTTAGCTTTGGCGAGTGCGTTTTTTACCTGTGTGGCCGTTATTACCGGAATGTGGCAATCTTCCAGTATTGAGATGGGCCATTTAGGGGGTGAGAGGGGGGTGAAGTTGGCACTGAATCGATCTGCCAGGATATTGGCAATATCCTTGGGATCTGTATATTTAATGCCATTCTGTTGTAGCTCAGAGCAGATCTGAGCATTGCCATTTAGATTCTTGACATAGTTATAGAATGCCTTGTGGTTGTCTTTGGAATCTTTGGCAATTTTATTTTTGTAACTAGCTTTGGAGGATTTTATGAGGGATATCAGCTTCTTACTGAGGCTGGTAAGGGAGTTTTTTGCATCTTGGGATTTTCCTCTTTTCTGCAACAGTTTTTTTCCTTTTGTTGTAAAGTTTGTTTATGGCAGGGAACCACCACATTGGCTTCCTTTTTTTGGAGGAGAGCATCTTGGTTCTATTTGGGATGGCACGATTCATGCATGAGTGGATGTGCTCATACAGTGCCTTAGTGTAGGACTCAGCAGTCGAACTTTCAGTGCCCGTCTGCATGGGTGTCATGAAGTTTGTAACTTCTGACTTGAGTAGCATGAAGTTGGCCTTGGAGAAGTTTTTTTATGGAGGTTTCCTTACTGGGGGGTGGGGGTGGGATGTGGATGTTAAGGGTGATTAGCTTATGGTCTGACCTGACCAACGAGTGGTAACCATAGGTCGATTTCCCATGTTGGTAATGACCAGGTCTAGGATATTGGAGCCTCTTGTGGGACTATGGATTAGCTGATCCAGGGCATTGGAATTTATGAATTCCAAGAACCGTTGGGCAAAGGTGTTGGTGCACAAGTAATTTTCCCAGTTAATGGCAGGGTAGTTGAAATCACCCAGTATTAGGGTGTTTGGTTGTATATTAATATTTCCAGTATGTTTAGAAAGGTGTAGTGAGAATCTTGGGGCATGGTGGGGGATCTGTAGCAAGCTACAATTTGGATTGCAGTCTTACCTAGTGTTAGTTGCACCTGAAGAATTTCAGACACATTGTGTTGGGCAACTAACCTGGTGGTGTAAATATCCTTGGTGAATATGGACACTCCTCCACCTTTAGTGTTTCGATCCTAGTTTGGTAGCCAAAAAGTGTGGTAAGAGTTCTAGCCTGGTATTGCATGGGTGCTCTCTGGAGCCTTGAACCAGGTCTCAGTTACTGCACAGATATCAATGTTCAACATTTTTAGGAGTGCCTCGAGAGAGTGCATTTTGAGGTTTAGACTTCTAGCAATGAGTAGCATTACCTTCAGATTTTTGCATGCTTGTACCTGTTACGGTGGTGGTTTTGTCCTTTGAACTTTGCCTAAAAAGGCACTATAGGGGTGGCAAGAGCCTTAGCCAGTAACCTGAATCCCAGGGGCGACAGGTGCAGACCATCTCTGGCAAAGCATCGTGGTCTGTCGATCATGTCATCCCAGGCAGACAGATACTGGATCCCCTTTGAATGACACCAGAAGCTTAGCCAATTGTTGAAGTCAATCATTTTGTCCTTATATTGTGGTATCATTCTGGGCGAAGGCAGGATGCTACTCAGGGCTAGGGTCATACCTGCCTGGGCCACATGATCCGAGAGCTCTTCCATGTCTCTTTTCATGTAGTCCAGGGAGGTACGTCTCAAGTCATTCACTCCAACATGGACAATGACAGAGTCATATTTGTACTTGTTGTGGAGTGACTTGAATGCATTAGTTATGTGGCGGATCCTGGCACCCAACCGGCAGCTCACTGTAATTTTCTCCTTGTTCAACCTGGTGAGTGGGACATCAGTGTGCCTGACTATAGAGTCACCTATGACTAAAGTGTTAGGTACGTTGTCTTGCCTTAGGGGCTGTTGCTGGGTGGCACACTGGTGTTGTGAGCTATGTGACACTTTGGTTGTGATGGGTGTTTGTTTACATTTCAGCTTCGGAGGTCCTTGTTGGTTGGGCAGGTTACAGTTAAGGGCCTCCGCATATGTGGATTTAGTGTTGCTATGTGTGAGTGTTGGTGGTGTGAGTTTAGAAGGGCTATACGTTGCTTGAGGTGTAGTGCAGGTGTTAACCTTCTCCTCTTGACTGTCTAGCACAATCTTGGGTGGAGAGAGAGTTGCTTCCAGTTTGGCTATGTAAGTGCATCTCTCACAGGTTGTAGTGTTGGGTGGTAGGAGAAGAGGGTTGTCTGTGTACATGAGGCAATTGCTGCATTGCCCCAGTATGCCCAGATTCACCAGGTGGACAGGAGAAATCAACAGAAGCTGACTCTTCGACATGCCTGGTTTGGTGCTTTTTTTTTTTTTTTTTTTTTTTTTAAAGTACAGGAGCTGTTTTCCTTTACTTTATCCTGTCTGATCCGAAGATTTTTTCTGATCCAACATGGATTGTGTTGGAACCATAATAGTTGCTTTAGAAGTCATAGGATCTGAAGGAGCAGTCAGATCCTGAATTTTCATCTTTTTCTGATCTGGGGTTGAGACCAGATGTTTAGCACTCCTTTTCCAGGAAGAGTCCAAGGAATATTTTGATGAGGAGGAAGGCTGCGACTTTGGAGACTGAGATATGGCTTCTCCAAAAGAGGAAGGGAGGAGACCTTTTAATATCAGCTTATTTTTACATTCAGTTAAGGCTCACAGATTAAATCTGTGGCAAATTGAACAATCCTCCTGTAAATGTAATGGACCCAAAGCAGTACACACAAAGTGAGTGTGCATCTGAGAGTGGCAACTTATGTCTGCATTTGGAACATTTCTTGAAACCTGCAGGTTTGTCAGTCATCATGCAATATATGTGTCAACAATAACAATACATGAAAATTCTTAAGATAAAGACAACTCAGAATAGTAACTCTCTTTTTTTAAACAGGATAGAAGAAGAAAGCAGAGGAATACCACCAATGGTATAAAGAACTACGACCAGGTCATAAGGGAAGGGGGATACTATTGATGGTATCTAGCAGTATCAAGTACAAAAGGGAGCAGGAAGACAGCAGTAGCAGTACAAGAAGAAAAAATAACAACACTGTAAAGACAGCAAAAGAGAAGGGGAGGCAAGGAACTACCAACAATGGTATGTCAAAAATATGATGAAATTGTTGTAAGGGCAAGGGAGAAAAAAACAGTAGAGATCATAAACCACAAACAGTAAAGACTAAATGTAAGCTAAAGAAAAAAAATGTTCAATGAAAGGAATTATGAAGAAAAAAAAAGAAGTTTACTCACCATAACGTTCCATGTGTGTTATCCATCTTCATCTTCATCCAGGATGGGTTTGGATCCAGTCTTCGGATCCAACTCAGCTTTTATATGCAAGCTTGAGATCTTCCACTAGCTCATGGCTAAACTCTATCCCAGCATGCACTAGGAAAGCTCCCCAGATCTGTTTGCAGTTATAATAACAGTAAGAGAAATAATTACAGTTTAATAATTCAGAGTGCAATAAAGAAGGCCAGAGAATAATGATATCCAATTGTACCAACTCCGTCTTCCAAGAGTAAAAATGGCCGGGGGAAAGGAGGGTGGGATGTACGAATGAAGGTGAAGATGGACAATACACATGGAACATTATGATGAGTACATAACTTCTTTATGTGTTGTTGTCCTATCTCACCTTCATTCCTACCAGGATGGGACAGCATCCCTAGCAACAACTTTCTTGGGTGGCTCAAGGGAGAATATTCTTCAGAATCGTGGAACCAAAAGAGG
The DNA here is from genome assembly GCF_019279795.1 of Protopterus annectens. Classification (NCBI taxonomy): domain Eukaryota; kingdom Metazoa; phylum Chordata; order Ceratodontiformes; family Protopteridae; genus Protopterus; species Protopterus annectens. Next base: position 947,520,844 of record NC_056727.1, read on the forward strand.
CCCTGTTCCTGGAGGCCAAATCAAATTTTTAATGAGTGATAAAGGTATGTGGTCTTGCCCATGTTGCCGCAGCACAAATGGTATCAATTGGTAGTTTAAAACACACACACCACACCAGGATAAAGTACAAATTCTTTACTGATGTATCCGGTACCTTGGCTTACACCTTCAAGGAATACATTTTACATCAAGTAGGATAATCCTTTTGGACTGGGGTTCACTTTTAAGACCAGTAGGGTTGCTATACAATATTTAGATTTGGAATTTTTCGTGGATGAGAATTTCACAGTGGCATTCAAACCTTACATGAAGGACACAGCGGTCAACAATTTTCTGATGGCTGATAGCATGCATGCCCCTCATTTATTGGCATCCTTACCATATGGAGAGTATTTCTGGATAGCAAATAACACTTCGGAAAAGGACAAGTTAATATATTAATTCAGCAAGGTTAGGGACAACCTTTTAAGAAGGGGATATAAAGAGGATGTTTTGGTGACAGTGGAAAATAGAGTTAAAAGGAGGCTGGGGCTAACATACAATCAAAGATATGGAGAAGATAGAAGGAATAGAGACATGGTTCATTTTGGGAAAAAGAACGAGGAACAGGAATCCATTTTTATTTGTAAATAAATACTCCCCATTTTCAGAAACACTGAAAGATCTGGTTGATAGGTTTTGGCCCATCATTCTCAATGAAGAAAGATTTGGAATAATTTTTCCAGATACAGTTACCTTTTCCTACAGTAGATCGAAAAATTTGAAAGAATTGTTATCCATAGGCAAGTTGGAAAGCAAATATAGTAGAAAGGGTAGTTTCCCTTGTGGAAAATGCGTCATATGTAAGAAAATTAAAAACCTAGATGGGGTGAATATCAATGGCAAAACATATAAAGCCAGGGATCAGTATAATTGTGAGTCAAGGGGAGTAATTTACATTATTGGATGTGATTGTACCATGGTCAAATGGTACATAGGTCGAACGAAAAGAGCTGTGATAAAAAGAATCATGGAGCACTTGAGGGATATTAGAAGAGGCAGGATGGAAAGCCCTGTGGTGGAATATTTTAGTGTGCTGGCCAAACCAAAACAGCAGAAAGGGGATGAAATAGTTAGTAATCTATCTTTGCTGGAAACAAAATGTATCATCAACTTTAAAATGTCATATCCCAGAGGGTTAAACATGGAGTTGGATCTAAATGTCAGAAACTGATGAGATAGTTTAAACACACTGATGTTCAGCTAAAACAGGTAAAGTGAACGATACATCATTAGTTCCATTTCCAGCTGTGCATCCTAGTGGGGCTAGTACATGTACATACACAATTTGTTTCTTATGAAATTTGAATATTGTTGAATTTAATTTTAATGTCAAGTGTACATGATATGTACATGCATTTTTTTCTTCATGATAATAGCAATTATAAGTTTTTTTTTTAAATAGTAATGTATATGAAATCACATATTTTGTAATGGAAAGGTTATTTAATAGGGAATACATTATAGGCACTTTAATGGCTGTATTATAATGTATTTAATAGAATAATTGATTTCAAATAATTTATTGGATCTAATTAACCTGTTGGTGTCATAATATAAAATATAGCTGCTTGATGTAAAATGTATTCCTTGAAGGTGTAAGCCGAGGTACCGGACACATCAGTAAAGAATTTGTACTTTATCCTGGTGGTGTGTGTGTGTTTTATCTAGTTATGGTTGTTCCAGTTTGTATCATCAATTGGTAGTTTAGCCAGAAAAGTGGAAGTGGTTGCAATGGCTCTTGTAGAGTGGGCCTTAATTCTATGAGGAAGATCTCTATTTTGAGACTTATAGATGAAGGTTATGCAATCTGAAAGCCATTTTGAAAGTGTCACCTTAGAGATTGAAGTACCTTTCTTTGAATCTGAAAAAGATATAAATAGCTGGCCAGATTTTCTGAAGTTCTTAGTCCTGTGTAAATAGAAACATAATTGTCTATGCACATCCAGTTGATATAGCATGTATTCTGCCTTATTCCTGTAATCTGGGTAAAAGACTGGTAGCTCTATATATTGGTTCAAATTTGACTCTGAACATACTTTTGGCAAAAAGGAAGGGTTTGTTTGTAAGGATACCCTGTCTCTGTGGGGGCTTTATTGACAAGGCTTGTAGCTCTGACATCCTCCTAGCAGAGGTAATTGCTATCAGGAGAATAGTTTTCCATGTCAAAAACTTAAGTTTGCAAGATGATGCTGGCTCAAAAGGGGGAAAAATTAAATGAGATAGGACAAAATTTAAGTCCCATGGTGCTGGGGGCTCTCTGATAGGTAATCATAAAGTACCTTTAAGAAACATCTTGCATAGTCTAAGAGACATAACGTTGAGGCCAGATTCACCTATATGAAAACTAAATATCGCTGCTAGTTGAACTCTAATGGTAGCCGCAGCTGCACTCTCATTAAATAATTCTGCTAGCAATTCTAGAATGGAATTGACTGGGGCAGTAAAGGGATCAATGTGGTTACGAGAAGCCCATAATGAGAATCTTTTCCATTTGCTTCAATATATCTTTCTTGTTGAAGCCTTACGAGAAGAAATTAGTATGTGTTTAACTGATGAAGAGAGGTTTGGAAACCTGGCTATAGTTGGAATCGGAGCAGCCAAGCTGTCAATGTGAGGGTCTGAAGGGAAGGAAGGAGCATTCCTGATGCATGAGTGAAAAGGTCTGGCACTGGGTCCAGAATTCAAGGCTCCTCCCAAAGATGAAGCCACAGGAAGGAGAACCAAATTTGACAAGGCCAGTATGGGGCGATGAGTATCAAGTCCCTTCCTAAGCAACTGGCTTTCTGAAGAACTTAGGGTATTAACGGAAAGGGAGAAAAAGTATACAGGAGACCCGAGGGACAATCATTAACAAGTGCATACCTTGGTGACTCCACTGGAGGGGGGACAAGGGCAAAGCAGCTGCTGCATTTGGCATTCATGGATGTCACAAAAAAGTCACAGCAAGGCTGGCCCCTCCTGTTTTAGGGACCACGTGTGAGGCATCAGAATCGCTCTGCTGAGTCTGCTATCATGCTGGATTTCCCTGGGATGTACATTGCTATCAGAAAACTCTGGGAGGAGGTCGCACACTGCCATACTCTCAGGGCCTCTTGACAAAGGGGGTAAGATCTGGTTACTCCTTGTTTGTTTATGTACCATACAACTGATATGTTGTCTGTCTGTAGATTGCAAAGCTAGAAGCACCACTCTCATCTCTAGGACACTGATGTGCAAATGGGCCTCGTGATCCTGCCAGGTGCCTTGGACAGTCTTTCCCAGATAATGCCCCCCCACTCTATCTGAGAGGCATCCGTGGTCACTATGGCCAATGGTTGGGGAAGTACAAATGGTCGACCTAGTGTCACATGAGTGGAGTAAAGCCACCAAAGAAGGTCTTTTTTGCACGTTTCTGTTATCATTATTTTGAGGGACAAAAGGCAATTCCTGCATCGACCACTGAGTAGACAGTAGCCACTGGAGAATTCTCATGTGTAGACGTGCTAAGGGGATCAGAGTTATTGCTGCTGCCATGGTTCCCAAGACTTTTAGGACTATCCTTGCTTGAGCTTTTTTCTTTGTGAGAAGATTTAAAACCTGATGTCGTAGAACTTGAACTCTTTCTGGAGGAAGTCTAACTATCATGTTTGTTGAATCCAATTCTGCACCTATAAATACGACATGCTGAGAAGGCATCAAGGCAGATTTCCCGTAGTTTATTGTAATTCCCAGGTGAGAGTAGAGCTGCAAGGTGGTGTCTCTTGCTTTTATTAGTAGATGCTCAGTGGTGGTGGTTAGGAGCCAGTCATCTAAGAGTGAAAACACCCGAAATCCTAGGTATCTCAAGTGAGCCGTGACTACTGTCATACATTTGGTGAACACTCTGGGGGCTGTAGTGAGGCCAAAGGGCAGAACTCAAAACTGGTAGTGACTGGCTCCCAGTCGAATGTGCAGGTGTCTCCTGGATCGTCTGTCCAATTTTATGTGGTAGTATGCATCCTGGAGGTCTAGCAAGCACATCCAATCACCTTTTCCCAGAAAAGGGAGGATTGACTGCAGTGTTTCCATCTGGAACTTGGACTTTCTTACTGATTTGTTTAAATTGCTGTGATCCAGAATTGGTCTCCAGTCCCCTGTTTTCTTTGGAACTAAAAAGAATCTTGAGTAAGTTCTGGATCCTATTTGGTCTGCGGGGACAGTTTGGATGACTCTTTTGTCTAGCAACTTTTGAATTTCTAACGTTGCCTGTTCCCTTTGACTGGGTGGAATGTCTGGGAACTTTTTTATGTTTGGGACAGTGAAGGAAAAGGGTATGGAGTAACTTCTGGATATGATGCTTTGTGCTCATTTGTCTTTTGTTATTTGTTGCCAGGCTTCTGGATACAATGATAAGCGGTCCCCGACTGCCTCCAGAGATGGACAGGCGAGCCTCCTTTCACGAATGCTGAAAGGGCTTACCAAAGAAAGATTCTCTGTCGACCTGATTCTGCGGACCCCCTCTGCCGCATGGTTGGCGTCTGCTATTACTACTTCCCCCTCTGCCCCTGGGGGAAGATTCAACACATATGTCCTGGAAAGTTCTCTGAGATTTTCAAAACCATATTTTTCCACTTCCTTTCTGACTCTTGGGATACGGTCTGGTAGGTAGGGAAAAATGGATTCTTATGGCAGACAGAGTCTTTCCTTCTTGCTCACATCTGGTTATTGTGTCCTTGACTTTAGGCCCTAAATAAAGATGAGCCATTGAGTGGGGCATTCACAAAGAAAGATTTAAAGGGCTCCGTGAAGTCACACAAGTGCACCCAAGAATGTCTCCTTAGGGAAATTCCTGAACCCGCTGCTGTACTTGCGCCATCTGCTGCATAAGAAAGCAGTCTCATAGAGGAGTTGACAACTAAATTTAAGGTAGAGAGCTGAGAGGAAACTTTATCTGTAACCCGTTCAGCTACCATACCTTGGAGAGTATATCCTAACTGTTTCAGGAGGTCTCTCTGTAATCTAGTAAAATGGGTAAGGTAATTCAGTGATCTGAGGGCAAAAGTCACTGAAGAAAATAAGAAGTTATGTTCCTACCATAACGTTCCATGTTAGTTGTCTTCTCTCGCCTTCTTTCTTGCTTGATGGTTTCGGAGCCGATCCTCGGCTCCGACTCGGCACTTGCTTTAGCTCGAGAACTCCTTTTACCAGCTCGAGGCAGCCCCATATCCCATGATGCAAGGCAGTAAATACCCAGATCTCGTTTGTTGACAAAGGGCAATAACACCAAGCATAACATACTTCCAAAAGGAAGAAGAAACTCACAGATGGAAAAAGGACCAGGTCTGAATGGTCTTTAGCATAATAGTTTCTTATACAAGGTCTGTCCAGGCCAGGGGGATGGAGGGAGGTCAAGAAAGAAGGCGAGAAGACAACTAACATGGAACGTTATGGTAGGAACATAACTTCTTAATGTTAAGTTGTCAATCTCGCCTTCATTCTTGCTTGATGGGACCGTCCTAGCACCTCTATCCTGGGTGGCTCAATGGAACAAACTCTTGAGGACTGTAGAGCCAAAACTGGCTCTGTCCCTGGAGGCCAAGTCCAATTTGTAATGGGAAACAAAAGTGTGAGGAGTGGCCCAAGTGGCGCTGCACAAATAGTGTCCAAAGGCAGTCTAGCTTGAAAGGCTGTAGAAGTAGCCAAACTCCTAGTTGAATGTGCTTTAGGTTTTGAGCACAGCTGTTTTCCCCTGATCGTATAAATTTCAGTGATGACCGAAGAAAGCCATCTGGACAAAGTCACTTTAGAAACAGGAAGGCCTTTTTTATTATCCGCATAGGAAACAATAGTTGATCAGATTTCCTAAATTTTTTTGTTCTGTCCAAATAATATCTAAGCTGACGGTGGACATCAAGATAATGTAGCTTTTGTTCAGCTCTATCTGAATAGTTAGGAAAAAATACAGGTAGATCAATGGATTGATTCAGATTGTTTTTTGAAGCGACCTTAGGTAAAAAGGATGGATTAGTTCTCAAAGATACTCTGTCTTTGTGAAAAATCAAATAGGGGGGTCGAACCGAAAGAGCATGAAGTTCAGACACCCTCCTGGCAGATGTAATAGCCACTAGGAATAACGTTTTCCAAGAAAGATATTTTAGGGAACAAGAAACAGCTGGCTCGAAGGGGAAGAATCAAGGATGTCAGCACTAAATTTAGATCCCACTGAGGAGGAGGATTCCTGATTGGAGGCTTTAGTAGGAAAATTCCTTTCAAAAGGCCCTGCAGAGCCTATGGGACATAATATTATGATCTGCTATCCCGACATGAAAATTAGAAATAGCAGCCAACTGAACTCTGACTGTGGAAGAAGAGGAGCCTGCATGAAAAATCTCTGCTAAGATGTCCAGAACTGCCTGAACAGGGGCAGTAAAAGGATCAATATTTTGGGCCTTAGCCCAATAAGAGAAACGTTTCCATTTGCTTGTGTAAATCCTCCTGGTAGAGGATTTTAGTGAAGCTACTATGATATCTCTAACTGGGTTAGAGATCAAAGGAAGCCTGGCTAAGGAAGGAAGTGGAGCAACCATGCTGTGAGGTTGAGAGAAGGGATTGACCGGTGCAGCTGACCGGATTGGTGAATCAGTAGATCTGGCACTGGGTCCAGATGCCACGGCTGCACCAAAAGGTGATGATGGAGGAACGGGAACCAAACTTGTCGATGCCAGTAAGGGGCAATGAGAATCAATTTGGCTCTCAAAACGGTAGCTTTCTGGATCACCTGAGGGATCAGAGGAAATGGAGGGAAGGCATAAAGAAGTCCCTGGGGCCAATCCTGGGTCAGAGCGTCTCTGGGGGGATGGCCTGAAAGAGGGAAGAGGCTGAAGAAGTCTGGACATTTGCTGTTTTGGGGAGTAGCAAAAACATCGCAACATGGGCGGCCCCATTCCAGAAAAATCTCTTCCGCTATAGATTGCTTGAGAGACCACTCGTGAGGCATGAGAATAGCTCTGCTCAATCTGTCCGCTATAATGTTGGTTTTCCCAGGGATATGCGTTGCTACCAGAAACCGATGAGAGGAGATCGCCCATTGCCAAAGTCTGAGCGCTTCTCGACACAAGGGGTAGGACTTGGTTCCGCCCTGTTTGTTGATATACCAAACTACAGACATGTTGTCTGTGTGGACTGCAATTGTCCCTACGGAAGAAAGTCATTGAGGGCTTGCAACGTTAAAAGCACTGCTCTCATCTCCAGGACATTTATGTGCAGATGGTACTCGAGCGGTTGCCACGTCCCATGAACCATCCTGCCCTGATAATGACCCCCACCCGATCAGGGAGGCATCCGTGGTGACAGTGGCTATCGGGACGGAGGTACAAAGCTCCTGCCTTGGTGAACCTGAGGCGATGTGATCCACCAAGCAAGATGTTCTTTGCATGTTTGTGTCACCAGAATCTGGTGACGCATTGGGAAGTTGCTGGTATGACCACTGTGTGAACAGCATCCACTGAAGGAGGCGCATGTAGAATCGAGCCAGGGAAGAAGAGTAATGGCCGCAGCCATGAGACCTAATACCTTTAGAACCATTCTGGCCTGTACTTTCTTGCTGGCCAGAATGATCCTGACATGAGTCTGAATGTCTGAAACTCTTTGTTCTGTAAGGGTAGCTGACATCCGAACAGTGTTTAAGTTTGCGCCTATGAAGGTAATAGACTGGCAGGGCAATAAGGATGACTTTTCGAAGTTGACTGAGATGCCCAAATGGGAACAAAGGTCTATTGTGTAATCCCTGGCTTGTATAAGCTGATGCCTGGTGGTGGCTGAAAGGAGCCAGTCGTCGAGATACGGAAACACCTGGAATCCTTGACGTCTCAGGCCGTGACCACTGCCATGCATTTGGTGAACACTCTGGGGGCTGTAGTGAGACCAAAGGGCAGGGCTCTGAACTGGAAATGACTGGACCCCAGCCGAAAGCGGAGAAACCTCCTGGAGCGTCTGTGAATTTTGATGTGATAGTACGCATCCTGAAGATCTATTGAGCACATCCAGTTGTCCTTCTGTAAGAAGGGCAGAATTGACTGAAGAGTGACCATTCGGAATCTTGTCTTCCTGACAGACTTGTTGAGTCTGCTGAGATCCAATATTGGTCTCCAGTCTCCCGTCTTTTTGGGGACCAAAAAGAACCTTGAGTAGATTCCGGGCTCTGAATGGTCTGTTGTAACTGGCTGAATGGCTCTTTTTTGCAGTAGTTTTGCGATTTCTAACGCTGCAATGTCCCTTAGACCGGGTGGTACATCTGGAAGGGAACTTGAGGGGAAGGGACTTTCCTCGAAAGGAATTATGTAACCCTTGGATATGATCGACTGTACCCATCTGTCTTGAGTGAGGGAATGCCAGGCTTCTGGGTACAGTGATAATCTTCCCCCGACTGCCTCCAAGGAGGGACAGCCGGGCAACACCTCAGGGATGCTGAAAGGGCTTATCAGAGAGGGGCTCCCTGTTTCCCTGGTTCTTCGGACCCCCTCTGCGTCTAGAGCGGCGTCTGTTGTTGTTACCCCCTCTGCCTCTAGGGGTAAACTGACCACGTGAATCCGGCGTAACTCCTTGGGATTTACGGAACCACATCTTCCCACCCTTCTGTCCCTTGGGATAAGGCCTAGAAGGGGTGGAAAAACGGACTCCAACAGCAGAAAGAGTCTTGCCATCCTGCTCACACCTGGTCAAGGTCTCCTTCACCTGAGGGCCAAACAAAGCTGACCCATCAAAGGGAGAATTTGTGAAGGACGCCTTAAAGGGATCCGCAAAATCACATAGCCGCATCCAGGCTTGGCGTCTAAGAGCCACACCTGTGCCTGCGGCTCTACTCGCTCCATCCGCAGCATAAGATATTAGCCGCATGGAGGAGTTAGCAATGGAATTGAGAGTTCCTAGCTGCGAAGCAATCTTTTCTTGAGCCCCTGCAGCTGTAGGATCCTGAACTACTTCTCCCAGCTCCTTCAGGATATCTCTGGAGTCTGGTGAAGTGACAAAGATAATTCAGCGAGCATAGCAAAGGTCGCTGAGGAAAACATCCGCTTGCCGTACCTATCCATGGTCCTAGAGTCCTTATTAGGAGGATGGACGGGCACGGAAGGATCTGCAAGTTCCTTTTGGTGGCCGCAGCCACCACCATGGCATCAGCGGGACACCCTTGGTTAGGAATTGTTTGTCACTAGGGGCAGTGATAAATTTAGAAGGCCTCCTAGGGACTGGCTCTACAGAGTCAGGAGCTGTCCACGCCTTCGTGCAATAACCTGCATAAGGGGTCGAAGGCGGAGACACCCAGGAGGTGGAGGGCCGAGATCCAAACGCCTCTAGGTATACTGACTCATCCTCAGAGGGATTGTTGGTGGGCCAGTTTCCCTCTGTTTGAGAAGTTCTAGGATGTCTGAAAGGAGACATCCTCAGAGGGGATCTAGGGGATCCCTCTGACTCATCAAAGTCAGTATCCAGTGACAGACTCGGGAGTCTACATGCTTCCTCTTACAAGTCCTCTTCCTAGGAGGATCTCCCGAAACATCAGGAGAATCCTCGGAAGAGGGGGAAATTCCCAATGGGGAAACCTGAGGCGGAGGATCTCTGGGTCCTGTAGCAAGAGAAGTGGCAGAGATGTCAACAGGTACCATAGAGGGAGGAGCTACGGGAAGAGACTGCTGACTGATACCAGTGGCCAGTACACTCTTCATCACCTCGAATGCTCCCCTCCCAGGCAGGTCCGAGAGAACCCGCTCCGAAGAGCTAGGAACTCCAGGAACCACTGAAAGGGAAGTCTCCGAGGCAGATGTCGGAGCCGAGCTCACCAAGGCCGAGGCTCCAAGGGGAAGAGCGGGCTCGGACAAGGGTCGATGCCACTCACCCCTCGGAGGAGACCATGGAAGCCCGACCACGAATCCCTCTAAGGAAGAGGAGATAAGAGTAGGGGCTGAAGGAACAGAAGGGGTATCCGTCCTCCAGCCGTAGCAGTAACCATGCGGCAAGACTCCAACTCCAAGCTCTGGGGTAGAGTTGAAGGAGGAACTGTAACGGGGTGTGGACCAACAGTCGTCTGCTGAGACGGACTGTGTAGCATTTGGGCCAGTACCTGTGACTTGAGTAATCTACTGACCACTCTCTCTAGGTCATGGTCTGACAACCTGGATGACCTTGAAGATCGGCTCCGATGGCTCCGTTCCGATAGAAGAGGCGGGCCGGGCAAGTATCGGCTCCAAGGAAGGAGACCTCGACCTCTTCCTGGAATGGGCCATCGGGCCGATACTACTGATCCTGTCGGCACCGACTTCGGAGCCGACAGAGCGTCTCGATGTATCGGCTCCAGCCGAGCCGATACAGCCACCAAAGTTACGGTGTCGGAGCCGATCGGAGCTGACACCGATGCCTGTGCCACATGAGTGTCGGAGCCGATCGGAGCTGACATCGAAGTGGACAAAACAGATTCGGCACCGATAGCCATCGGCGCCAAAAGCTTTGTGGATCCAGAATCGGCTCCAGCCGAGCGATCTCGACTCAACGAGTCGGGCCGAGGCGGCAGGCTTAGAAACAGAAGCCTGGGCCTTGACAGTTTTAGTTGATTTTTGTGGAGCCGACTTAGCCGGAGAGCCCTCCGGCTTAAGAAGACCCCTGAGAATCAACTTATTACGTCTCTCCTGCAGGACTCTCTGGCTGAAGGAGTGACAAATAGCACAGGAGTCCTGCAGGTGAAGAGGGCCCAAACAATACAGGCAAGAAGTGTGACCGTCTGTCAGAGACATTTTCTGACAGCACGAGTCACACTTCTTAAAACCTGAAACCCTCTCCTTAGACATGGTGCCTACACAACACACACAGACACACCAGTCAAAATTAAATTAAACAAAATACCAAGAGGTATTTTATAAAAACACCAACACACACACCCTAACAGGGGGGGGGGATGGGATAGGGAAAATTGACTAACTAAAAATTAACGGAGACAGGAAAATTCTGTCAGAAAAGGTATAAACTAGAGTTAAAACTAAATATAAGAAGTTTTTTGACTAAAGGGGCTTAAAACTCACAAAAGTGAACTACTTACCAGGAGCTGGTAAAGAGAAGACCTCCCAAGCGAAGCGGCAAACGAGATCTGGGTATTTACTGCCTTGCATCATGGGATATGGGGCTGCCTCGAGCTGGTAAAAGGAGTTCTCGAGCTAAAGCAAGTGCCGAGTCGGAGCCGAGGATCGGCTCCGAACCCATCAAGCAAGAATGAAGGCGAGATTGACAACTTAACATAAATAAGCTTTTCATATCTGTCCATTGTACGAGACTCCTTGTTCGGTGGATGAACAGAAGATGTCTCTGAGAGTTCTTTCTTGGTGGCTGCTGCCACCACCATAGCATCTACTGGGACTCCCTTAGTTAGAAAGGTTTTGTCTGACAGGGGTGTGATAAACTTATTTGGCCTCCTAGGAACAGGTTCCACTGAATATGGTGACTCTCATACTTTCTGAGAAACTAGATCCATAAGTTCATCGAAAGGTGGAGACACCCAAGTGGAGGAAGGGTGAGATCTGAAGGCCGTCAGGTATATGAACTCCTCTGCCAAAGGGTTAGTGAACTTCCAGCCACCTCTCTGTTTAGGTATTTCTAAGATGTCTCCAAAGGAGACATCATCAGGAAGCGACCGTGGGGACCCTTGGCTTCATCAAGGTCCATATCAGAAGTGATGGAGTCCTTTGGGGAGTCTAAATGCTTGCTCTTACATAACCTCTTCCGAGGGACCTCTTCAGAGGGGTACTCTGGAGAGGTTTAAGTAGAGTGGGGGGATGCCCTATGGGGCATCATGAGGCCTAGGATCACTGCGTCCCTGTAGACATAAGGATATAGAGGCAGACATTGGTGCTTTGGGGGGAAGAATGTCCAGAGATGACAGCGGAACTGTCTGTGGAGACAGTACTCTTCTCATCACCTCAACCCCCCCCCCGCCCCTGATCCGAACCTTCCAGAATCAAGGACGATGGGCCCACGGCTGATGTAGGAGCTGAACTCACCTGAACCAATGCCCCAAAAGGCAAGGCCGGATCTGGCAACTGTCCAATCCAACTCGCCTCCCAGGACCCGACTGGAGAGCATCGGCTCCCTACACTCCTCGAGTTCTGAGGGAGCTGAGGATGTTGGAGCAATGGTCGGATCCGAAGATCCCACTATAGGTCTCAGATCTGAAGGTTCCACTAGTATCGGCTCAGGACATTCTGAATCCAAAGTCCAAGGTTGGATTGGAGGAGGAATCGGAGCAGGAGGAGGAGGATGCAGTCAGATCCGAAGCCCTCTGGGTTGGATCCAATAATAACTTGCCAGCACTGGTGTTCTTAACAACGTCTATACCACTCGATCCATGTCGTCATCAGATAGGCTCCTGGAAGACCGAGTTGAGGGAGCTGGAGACTTGGAAGGCTGTAAAATGAGTGACCTTAAGGTTAGGAAGAACGGTTTCAAGACTGGGGACTAGCTCTGAATCTCAAATTCTGTTGGCACCGAGACAGATGGTGTCGGGGCTGTAGATTTTTTGGATCCGATAGGCTCCGGATCTGGTGTCGAAATTTTTGCAACCTTTTTTGATAGCTCCAGTGGAGCACTAGAAGAGGAAGATCTCTTCTCAGACTTATCAGACATTGCAGTAGATTTGTCAGTTTTTGGTAAACCCGGACCTTCTTGTATCACCTCTGAGAAGGGGGGTTTTAACAGTCCTCTCAATATTAATTTGTTTTTCCTCTCCAGGAAAACTCTATGGCTAAAAGAATGACAAATAGAGCAAGACTCCTGGAGATGGACAACTCCTAGACAATAGACACAAATTGTGTGTCTATTATTCAAAGACATCTTTTCCACATTCTTCACATTTTTTGAAACCTGATGGTTTTGAATCCTTAGTAGACATTGTAACAGAGAAGAAAATAGCTAGAAAAGTTGTATTATTAATTATTATTATTATTTTTTTTTAAACAGATATAAAGAACTAAAGGATTAAAGGAGGGCACAGCCCTCTAACTTAAATGGGCTATGCCCGGGAGATGGATAGGGATAGGGAAAGGAGAAAGCTCTCTAACTTAAACAGGCTACAGGGGAAGCAGTTCTCTAACCTAAATGAACTGTCTGTAAAAAGGGGACCTTGGACAAAAAAAGCAAGCAGAAAAAAAAAAAAAACAACCAGAGTAAGAGCCCTCTAACTTAAACAGGCTATTTAACTTTTAAGGTAGAAGCCAGAAGTGTGAGAACAAAGCCTAAATGGAAGACAATGCCCAACAGCAGAAAATAGCTGCAAAAATGGAAGTAAACTATGTAGCACAAAAAAAAAAAGTTATGTCTTACCATAACGTTCCATCTGTATTGTTGATCCTCGTTCAGTCATTATGTGTGGGTAGTCGGTTCTGACCTCGGAACCGAGCTGGCCATCTTCCAAGCTCGCGCCAGCCACAACTCTCGAGCTAAACTCTTACCCAGAATTCCCCTCTCCCTGTTACCTTAGATTGAGTTTGCAAGTCAAAAGAAGGTAGAGGCTACCTCTGGTCAAATGACCTAACAAAACCAGATGATGAGATCTACTAAAAGCCACAGGAGGGGGAAGGAGGGAGGGTCGTAATGACTGAAGGAGGATCAACAATACAGACGGAACGTTATGGTAAGACATAACTTCTTTATCTGATATTGTTAATCCTCGTTCATTCCTTAAGTGTGGGACAGAGTCCCCAGCTACCTTTATTCATGGGAGGCTCTCATGGAAGGACATTCCTGAGCACCATAGAACCAAAAGGTGCTCTTCCCCTGGAGGCCAAATCCAACTTGTAATGATTGATGAAGGTATGAGGACTAGCCCAAGTTGCAGCTGCACAAATGTCATGTAAGGAGGCTCAGGCATGGAAGGCAGCAGAAGTTGCCACCGACCTTGTAGAATGAGCCTTTATGGTAGTAGTTAAAGGAATATTACGTTTTCTATAAATAAAGGTTAAGCCGTCTTTTAATCACTTAGCCAATGTGACCTTAGCAACAGCACATCCTAATCTAGGTCCAGAATAGGCCAAAACTAACTGGTCTGATTAACGAGAAGCCTTAGTCCTGTTCAAGTAGAAGCAAATTTGCCTGTGAATATCTAAGGTATGTAGGCAATACTCTCCTCTGTTTGAGTGATTGGGGAAGAAAACTGGCAATTCAATGCTTTGATTAATTGACATTTCAGAGATCACTTTTGGCAGAAAGGAAGGATTAGTTCTCAATGACACTCTATCTCTATGAAAAATCAAATATGGTCTCCTGATGCATAAGGCTTAAAGTTCAGAGATATATCTGGCAGAATTAATGGCGACCAAAAACAAGGTTTTCCATGACAAATATTTGAGGTCACAAGAAGAAGCTGGTTCGAAAGGTGACATTGTCAAAGCTTGTAGGACTAATGACAGGTCCCATGGTTGAGTAGGTTCTCCAAAAGGGGGTTTTAGATGATTCACACCTTTTATGAAAGTCTTGCATAATTTGTGTGACATAAGAGAAGAGTCTTGGACACCATCATGAAAATTAGATATTGTGGCCAAATTAAATCTAATGGGTAGAGGCAAATAGACTGGATTGGAATAAGGTAGACAGATATTCCAGTACTATCGACACTGGTGCTGAGAAAGGATCTCCCTGTTTTTCTTTCAGCCAAATAATAAATCTTTTCCACTTGCTGAGATATGTAATTCTGGTGGAAGACTTATGAGATGCAATAAGAATGCCACGTACTGGCAACAAAAGATCATTCTGCCTGGCAATCAAAGGAATTGGAGGAGCCAAGCTGTGAGTTTCAGGCTGTTCAAATTGAGGTGAATCAGATTCTGCGGATGGGAGATCAACCCCGGGGTTGGATGGATAATCCACGGTTGATCTAGAAGGTGAGGCCAAAGGAAGGGCAACCAAATCTGATGAGGCCAACATGGTGCTATGAGGATTACTTTGCTCTTCAACTGGCGGGCTTTCTTCAGAAACTAGGGAATGAGGGGGAGAGGTGGATATGCATAAAGTAGACACGAGGGCCAATCGTGCACTAGAGCATCCCTGGGTGACTGTCCCAGAGGGGGAATCAGGGCAAAATAGTTGCTGCATTTGTAATTGGTTGGGGACGCAAAAAGGTTGCAGCAAGGAAGACCCCAGTGGTTGAAAATCTCCGTCACTATCAAAGGATTCAGGGACCACTCGTGAGGTTGTAGAATACACCTGCTGAGTCTGTCTGCTATCACGTTGTAACTCCCGGGATTGTGCATTGTTAGAAGAAAGCGGTTGGTAGCCATCGACCATTACCATATCCTCATGGCCTCCCGACAAAGTGGGTAAGATTTGGTTCCACCTTGTTTGTTGATGTACCAGACCACCGCCATGCTGTCTGATTGTATTGCAATAGTACTAATAATACTGGACAAAGCGGCAGTTGCCACACACCCTTTGCCGACGTCATCCATAGTGGTGGAGAAGAGTTCTGAGGTAGGGGACATGGCGTTTGTAAGTGCAGTAGATGCGTTACAGGGAGAACAAGTGACTGGTAAACCGAGTGTAAAGAAAAGTCAACAGTCGGTTTTGGATTTTACCCAGAGACGTTTCCAGCTAGACAAACCGGAGAAAGTGCAAGATACGAAGACTCTGAGGGACAATTCATTGACAAGACAAATGCCTGGTTCAGTGAAACGCAAGTTCAACAGCCCGATAGGGCAGGGGAAGATGGGTCGCAAATAGTTGGAGGTATCTTAAATTTATCAAAAATTACATTAGAACAATCTCATTATTCTTTGTTAAAGAAGGGCCTTGGCTTTATACCTTCAGACAGCAATGATTTAGTTTCAGTCTTAACAGACTTGAAGCAGTTTACTAGAAATTTAAATTTAAAAGTGTTGTTTAAGCAGTCTGATTTAGTGTTGAATGTTTGTAGAAGACGTAGCATGTATATACCGATTAGTATACCAATTATTACAGCTTTTCATGATCTATGTGAAATAGAGTTTAGAAAATTATTTGATGTTGATTTTAAAAAAAAGCATTATAATTTATCATATAATGAATACATCGCCTTGAAGCAGTTGCAATCAAATGAGAACATTATTATTAAGCAAGCGGATAAAGGGGGTGTTACAGTTGTCATGGATAGTGATAAATATTATGCAACTATTACTGATTTTCTTGATGATGTTAAAAAGCATATTAGTGATGTAAATATGCACATATATGATCTTCAGATTAATGGTGACATAGATTTGGACTTGTTCCATTTCTTTACTGTACCATGTCCAACTATTCCGCAACTATATGGTCTACCAAAAATTCTTAAGTCTCTGGTTAATCCACCCATGAGACCCATTGTTTCTGGGAATGGGTGGATAACAGTACCTGTATCTGTTTATTTACAGAAACAGTTGCATTCCTTTTTGTTGCGGTGTGGTAATATTCTGAAAGATACTGGTGATTTTTTGGTTAAGCTGTATCATTGGTATAATGGTTTGAAAGTTAAGAGGATTGAACTGGGTGAGTTTTTGTTTGTCACTATGGATATTGTCTCCTTATTTACGGTTATACCGAATAGTTATGGTATAGAATCTATTAGGGAGTTTTTGACGGCACAAAAATCTGTGTCTGTGAACTATACACAGAACATTTATTTAATGTTGGATCTAGTGTTGAGTAATAACATCTTTATGTTTGATCGACAGCTGTATTTGCAGCTTACTGGTGTGGCTATGGGCACACCAGTTGCAAACACGTATGCGAACTTGGTCCTGCATCGGTGGGAAACTAAATATGTACATGATGGTTCCAAATTCCTTAATGATAATGTTTGTTTCTATCAAAGGTTTGTTGATGATTGTTTTATGATTTGGAAAGGTTCTTTGAATGATCTAATAGAATTTATAACATATTTGAACTCATCTACTACCTTTTTGAGATTTAAGGAGACTATTTCTGAAGTTGAAGCTGTGTTTCTTGATGTTAAGGTCTTTTTAGATAATGGGTTGTTGCAGACTGTTGTTCACAAGAAAGATGTTCATGCAAGTAGGTATTTGCATCGGGGAAGTATGCATGCTCCGCATGTCTTTAAGGGTGTGGTAAAAGCTCAGTTTTCTAGGGCCAGTTGGCTTAATACTATTCATATAATGTTTCATATGCATTTGGATACAATGTTCAATGAATTTTTGGAGAATGGTTATGAACGTGAAATGTTATTGGAGCTTAAGAATACTGTAATACAAATTAGGGAACATGTATATAGACCCTATTTTATGGATAGTGATGTTCAACATACTGATAACATGAGTGCTAGTGGGTATGGATATGATAAGGTTAGGTATGTTATGACCATTTGTAATAAAACGCATTTAATCAAGCGTGTTGTAGAGAAGAATTGGTCTGTTCTAATGACTGCGATGGATGTTAGTAGAGTTTTAGATAGCAGGCCATATTTCTCATACAGGAATATGAGAACTATAAAGAGTTTAATTTGTTACAAATATTTTAAATGTAGGAATCAATCTGGTATTAGTTCTTATAAATTAGCTCGTTCTGGTACTTTTAAGTGTTTGGGGTGTTCATGCTGTGTAGACATTGCAGATAGCCCCAACTCTCTTTTTGATCATCCAGTAACAAACAAGAATTACAGATTTAATTCTGTAGCTAATTGCAACACAAATAATGTGGTCTATTTAGCTGTATGTGTGGCTTGTCCCAAGTTTTATGTGGGTAAGACCACACGCAGACTGAAGGACCGGATAACTGAGCATAAGTCTGAGATTAGGAGAGAGTATGAGACTAATGGGCTATTTAAACATATAAAAATACATGGGGTTGAACATAGATTTAAGTTTAGAGTCTTAGATGTAGTTTCTCCACCCATTAGGGGTGGGGATATTAATAATATCCTAGAGACTAAGGAGTATCAGTGGATACTCAGGCTTAATGCAGATCGTACCCCAGGTTTAAATTCTACTGTCAGTTTGAAACCAATTTTAGCTAGGATACAACATACTAAATTATGATTAGATAATATTTGTATATATAAATTTATATGGTATTTTTTGTATATTTTTATGTTTTATATATTTTATATGTTATGTATATGACATGCATTTAAAAATTTTATGTTTCTTTAAATGTTAGTCATATGACTTTGGCTGCAGTCATATGACTTTTTGGGCTTTTGTATAAAGCATGATTGCTTGGTTAACATTTTATGTCTAACACTGAAGAAGGGTTTTTGCCCGAAAGCTTTGTTTTGTGTTATAAAGTTTTTGCTTAACGATTTGTGTTTTATTTGTATTGCAATAGTCCCAGACAGCAGCAGGGGATGGAATGCTTGCAACGCCAGAAGCACCACCCTCAATTCTAGAACATTTATATGCAGATGGCCCTCCATTTCGGATCAAGTACATTGGACTGTCTATCCCTGAAATAGCCCCCCACCCCCACCCCATCAGGGAGGCATCTGTGGTCACTGTGGCCTTGGGCTGTTGGGGGGAGAAGGGGCGAGACCATTGTGATGGATTGTGCACCATCCACCAATTTAAATCCTGCTTGCACCTGTGAGTTACCCAAATCTTGGCTGAAAGAGGGTACTGAAAGGGATACCATTGGGTGAGTAGTAGCCATTGTAGAAGCCTCATGTGAAACCTGGCCAGGGGGGCAGTAGGAATGGAGGCTGCCATGGAACCCAACAGCCGGAGAACAGAATGAGCTATGGCTTTTTCCCTTGAAAGGACTGGAATCAGTTGCTACTTTATCCTTACAATTCTGTGCTCCAGAATGGATGCTCTACAATTCTTTGTATTCAAGATGATCCCTATGAATTCTGTGGACTGAGATGGGGTGAGACTGGATATTAGCCAATTTATGGTTATGCCTAGCCTTTGTGCAGTGAGAAGAGAGTATGCCAGGGATTCTTCCAATAGATTTCTGGTGCTGGCGGAGATGAGCCAGTTGTCTAGGTATGGAAACACATGGAATCCTTGTAGTCACAAGTGAGCTGTGACAACTGCCATGCACTTTGTGAACACCCTGGGGGCTGTAGAGAGTCCGAAGGGCAGTACTCTGAACTGGTAATGACTGGCTCCTGCACAGAAGCGAAGGAATCTTCTTGATGGCCTGTCCACTTTTATGTGGTAGCACGCATCTTGAAGATCTAGCGAGCACATCCAATCGTCTTTTTCCAAAAGTGGAAGGATAGACTGTGTTGTGACCATCTGGAATTTCTGTACCTTTACAAACTTGTTCAATACACTGAGATCCAAAATTGGACTCCAGTCCTCGTTTTTTTTTTTGGCATCCAGATCCTATCTGTTCTGGAGGGACTATTTGGATGACTCTTTTTCTTAGCAGCTTTGAAATCTCTAATGCTGATTCTTCCCTTTGACTGGGTGGAATGTTGGGTAAGCCTGTTAGGGGAGTGGGACAAAGGTCAAAGGGGATATGATAATCTCTGGTTATTATCCTTTGTACCCAGAATCGGTGGTAATGGTTAGCCAGGCAGAAGGGTACAAACAGAAGCGACCCCAACCACTTCCAGAGGAAAGTAGTTGGGCTACTCTTCAGGAGCGCTGGTAGGATTGGTCAGGGAAAGAATCCCTGGAACCCTGGTTGCACAGATCCCCTCTGCCCCAAAAGGGGCATCTTCTCTGTGAGTTTCCCCCTCTACCTCTAGGGGCGAACTTGACTTGTGTGTCACGGAAAGAACCTTGAAACTTTTTGTGCCATATCTTCCCACTCTTCTGGTTTCTGGAGAAAGCCTATTGAGGGGAAGAATAATGAACACCCACAGCAGAAAGGGTCTTACCATCCTGTTCACATCTAGCCAGTGTGTTTTTAACCTTGGGTCCGAACAACGAAGAGGCTTCAATGGGAGCGTTGAGAAAGGAAGCCTTTAAGGGTTCCACAAAATCACACAACCGCATCCAGGCATGGCATCTCAGAACAATGCTTGAACCCGCCGCTCTAGCTGCTCTTTCTGATGCATGAGATATCAGGCGCATGGAGGAGTTAGATATTGATTTGATAGTGGCTAGCTGAGAGGCCACTTTGTCACGGACCACATCAGGCACAACCCCAGCCAAGGTTTCAGAGAGCTCAGAAATTAAGTCTCTTTGAAGCCTGGTAAAATGTGCCATACAGTTCAGGGACCTGACTGCAAAGGTTGCTGATGCAAAGGTATGTTTCTCTATTCTGTCCAGAGCCCGGGACTCTTTGTTGGGCGGATGGACAGTCTGGCTTTCTTCTTCCGCCGGGTCCTTTTCAGCTGTGGCTGCCACGACCAAGGCATCTACAGGAATACCTTTGGATCAATGAGGATCACTAGTAGGAGGGGACAAAATTTTATCTGGCCTCCGGGTAATGGCCTGAACAGTGTCTGGAGCCTTCCACGCATGCTGCACGAAGAGCCGGACAAGTTCGTTGGCAGGTGGAGTAACCCAGGAGGTAGGGGGCCGGGCACGAAAGGCCTGCAGGAACACAGACTCTTCAGAGGTTGGGTTAGAGGGCTGCCAATCACCTCTCTGTTTAAGGACTTCAAGGATATTACCAAAGGATACCTCAGAGGGTGATCAAGGGGACCATTCCCCATTAACAAAGTCTGTGTCTTCAGTAAGGGACTCCTCTGTGGAGTCCATGTGCTTCCTCTTGCACGAGCTCATTTAATGAACTTCCTCAGAAGGAGAAGCTGGGGAAGACAGTGCAAAAGGGGTCTCCTGTGGGAGTATGTCATGAGACCCTTGCGCCCGGTGTCCGGTAGGAGCAGCTTGTGTGCATTGTGGTCCAGAGTAGGGTGGGGAGAGTGATAACCTATGGTCGCCAACCGACGCAAGAGCCTTCTCCATTAGCTGGAAGGCCGGTCCACCTGAAGTGGGGTGGGGGACCCATGGCAGGGGTCACTCTTTTCCCAAGTGGCTCAGCCTGCTGACCCGGAGTCCCTAGATGGCTGTGAAATGCCAAGGTATGTACGCCACAGCTGACATCCTGGGCAGTGGCAAGACTCTCCTGCCACAAAGGCAACTGCAGTTCCTTAGTGAGATCCATAAAGGGACCGTAATGGGGGAATACTGTGATATATCAAGGGGCTTCAAAGGCAATGAAGGAGGAGAATAAGTAGGGGTCTTTGGTAAAGGGTGACCACCTCCTGAGGAAGGATAGGTCCTGGGGGGGGTGGGATACCTCTGGCCAAAAGCAATTGATCCACAAGATGCAACACATTGTGTTCAGAGAGGCTTCTAGTGGATTTCACGGACATGGCTGAGGGAGAATCAGGTCTATCCAAGGACGGAGGAAGCTCAGTGCCCGCCCCGGGGGGGAGGGTGTCTGCACTGAAAACAAAGGAGCTGTAATGGTCTGAACGACTGTTGTGTCTGCACCAAGGAAATCATCGGTGCCGAAGGCATGGTCTGCACTGACAATGAGGTCGGTACCAAAGTGGTTGTCAGTGCTAAGGCCTGAGCCGAAAACATCGGTGACAAAAACGGAATGGTCCGTACTGAGAGGGTAGTCGGTGCCGGGTAAGTTGTCGGAGCCAAAAAAAGGAATGGGTGTCGAAACATCCATCGATGTCGTAACAGTCTGCATCGACTGAACAGTCGGTGCAAGAAAGGGAGTCTGAACCGAGGAGCTCCTCAGTACCGATGCGGTATGGGGCACACTAGTCGGTGCCGAAGTCGCAGATGGCGCCAATGGCCTTGGTGCCGAAGATCTAGGCACCGAAAGCACTGCAACTGAAGAAGTCAAATCCAAACTGGAAAGCTTAGGTTTCTTAGGTCTTGGTTCCTGAGAGACCCCAGCTGGGGACGAAGGAAGAGACTTGGCCTTTTTTTGATCATCACTCTTTTTTTACGGGATCTTGGAGGGGTTGAAGCCTCTGACCCAGAAATAGCCTCTGAAAAGGGAGATTTAAGTAGCCCCTTCAATAGTAATTTATTTTTTATTTCAATTAATGTCCTGTTAGAAAATTTCTTACAAATCCCGCAAGGCAGGTCAACTGTTAAGTGAGGCACACCCAAGCAGTAGACACATAGGGAATGTGCATCTGAAGTAGGTAATTTATGGCCACAATCCAAACATCTTTTAAACCCTGGGCTACCTTTTTTTATCTGCCATGGTTAGAAGGAAAGAAGGAAGAACCAGATAAATACCAGCAATGGTACAAGAAATACCCGAAGGTTAAAATGAAAGGGGTTTACCAATGATAGTAAAAAAGGAATTACCTTGCGGTAAGAAGAGATGAAGAGTTGAAAAGGATTGAAAAAGGTTGTCGCTAAATGTGATAAGGTAAGAAATAACTATCTAATGACGTTTTTTGTGAAAAAAACTGTCTTAGAACTTAGGTATGATGAAAAATATTGTACTTAGCTCAAGAGAAGTAGTTTGACACGACCGAATGGTGGCACGGCAAACGAAATCTGAGGTAACAGGAGAGGGAGATTCTGGGTAAGAATTTAGCTCAAGAGTTGTGGCTGGAGTGAGCTTGGAAGATGGCCGGCTCGGTTCCGAGGTTGGAACCGACTACCCACACGTAAGGAATGAACGAGGATTAACAATATCAGATCTACTATTTCTAACAAATAACAATGAAAATAAGAAATTTTTCACAGTAGGGAATATTATAAAAGTTATACTTAGCCAGAGCTAGTAGAACTAGCACCTGATCTTGTTTAGCGGCAAACGAGATCTGGGGAGTTTTCCTAGTGCATGTTGGGATAGGGTTTAGCCATGATCTAGTGGAAGACCTTGAGCTTGCATATAAAGGCCGAGTCAGATCTGAGGATCAGATCCGAACCCATCCTGGTAAGAATGAAGGCAGAATAGGACAACAACACATCTTTACTTATCCAATACAGCTTGAAAGAAACTGGTAGACCACATCCTTTAGTTAGAAGTGGCAAACAAGATCTTAGGTAAATGGCAGGGTGCAATGTGGGTAAGGCAGAAGGTCGAAAGATCTGCTGGCTGTGAGCTTTAGCATCGGCCAAGTCAGATCTGATGGAGCAGATCAGAACCCATTTGTTGAGGATGGAATGAACACTGACAACATCAAATCCAGATTTTTCCATCTCTTCTGTTACCAATCAAGAAAATAGGATCTCGATCAAAAAGCCACTCACAGAATCACAGGAGGATACAAAGGAAACAATATACAGATCCAGGTCCTCACAAAACTATCAAATGGATGTGGGAACCAACAACAAATCCTTGATATGGAATATATCTGCTAAGACTCTGACTGATTCTCAAATCTCCATATTAGAAAAAGGTTTGTCTTTTATTCCGGCCAAGAAGATTTAAGCGATACTGTTATTGATCTAAAACTTTTTTCAAGCAGCGTTATGCTTAAGACAATGTTCTAACAGTAATACTCCCAATGTATTTAAGAAACCAAATACTTTTATATACCAGTCATGCATCCTTTACTGGAAGTGTTTAGTAAGACTTGTGAGAATGATTTGGTTGAAATACGTAATAATAATAATAATACACATGGCAAGAGGTTTTATAACCTCAATAAGTCAGAGCATGATGCTTTGATTAGTTTACAGAATGACTGTAATAGCCCCATAAGCCTCGCTGATAAATAAGGGGCCACAGTAGTGATGAACAAAACTTTCTACTTTACTGCTATGAAACGGTTACCTATCAAAACATCTACTCTTCATAACATCTAAACTCAAAACATCAAGACCATAACATTTGAACTTCAAAACATCTAAAACTCATAACATCGAATCTCAAAACATTGAAAACTACAAAGCAACTATAAATAACATCCCACACACTGTTTAACTGTTTACTACATTTCTGCAGGGGGGCTTGCCCCCCCAAGTGGGGGCTCCACTCCCACACCCCCCATAAATTAAATATACCAACTCCAAGATCGCACTACAGTGGGGGAAAAAGTTAATTTCCTACCCCCACTGTAGTGTGATCTCGGAGTTGGTATATTTAATTTACGGGGGTGTGGGGGCGGAGCCCCCCATGGGGGATGCAGGGGGGCTTGCCTCCTGCAGAAACGTAGTAAACAGTGTGTGGGATGTTATTTATTGTTGTTTTGTAGTTTTCAATGTTTTAAGATTCGATGCTATGAGTTTTAGATGTTTTGAAGTTTAGATGTTATGGTCTTGATGTTTTGAGTTTAGATGTTATGACCATTCAATGTTTTGATAGGTAACCCTGTGAAACATATATTACCAGATACATCTACTTATAGTTCAGTTTCTGTTGCAGATATAAATTACATGATTAGTTCAGTGTATAATTCTATATATGATTTTTTTTAATGGATTAATTTCTCAGGATTTGTTTAGATATTTTGTTATTCAGTTTCCTTTGGTTCCAAATGTTCAAGGTTTGCCTAAGACAGACAAAGACCCTCTCGTCCCTCCTTTAAGGCCTACAGTCTTGGGACGTGGTTGGCTCACCGATCCTCTCTCTATTTACATGGATAAACAAATTAGACCAATCCTAGACACAACTAGCACTGTGTTAAGGGATACCAAACATTTCTTGCAGGATTTGTATTTAGTTACTACAAAGTCTTTACTCTCTGATTGTTTAATGGTCACTATGGGTATTTCTTCTTTCTTTACAGTCATCCTCAACACTTTAGGAATAGAATCAAATAAGTTAATTCTGACACAGAACAGTCAATTTTCTAGCCAACTCATTGATTTGATTTCTCTAGTCTTAGAATTAATCCTTAACAAAAATGTATTTTTGTTTGATGGGGAATATTATTTGCAGAAGTTGGGCATAATGATGGGTACGCCGTGTGTCAACAGCCACGCCAATATGGTTTTAGCTTTATGAGAAATACATATGTACTTGAAGGGAATAGTTTTGTTCATATGATCCAGTTTTACAGAAGATTTGTGGATGATATCTTTATGCCACAGACTGGGCCTTTTGGCTCTGCTTAGAGAGTTTACTGATTATCTCCATAGTAGCACCTCTTACTTGAAATTTACATATAATTATTCCACATGTGAAATTGCCTTTATTGATATTAGAATATTTAGAAATTTTGACTTGTTCTTTGGTACAGGTCTTTATAGGAAAACATGCCAAAGGAATAATTTACTACATAGGAATAGCATGTATCCTGGTTACGTTTACAGGAATATTCTGAAAGGACAAGGGATGAGACTCTCTAGATTGAATGACAATAATGAGAGGTTCTAATAAGACCTAAACTTAATGTAATGTGAACTCACACAAAGAGGCTATAGAACTAAGGAAACAGAACAGATGAAGGTAGATGTTACTTGAATGAAGTCTGCATGTGTTAAACCATATTTTTCAACATATTGTGAAATAGATGTAGGTGCTACCACTACAGCTTCAGATAGACAGCGTATATCTATTCCTTTTTTTTCTAGTGATGTTGACAATGGTTTACTCTCAAAAAGTTGAAAATCAAAAAAAAAAATCTACTTACTTGATCGAGCTGACATTCCAAGTTTGGCAATGTCACTTGTACAGAATGTCGAAAATCATCACCTCAACTTCCACATTCAACCAAATTTGGAATGTCAGGACATGATGTCAGACCCTCAGGCATTTGTGCTGATGCTGCTGTATGAGTTGTACTTCTACAAAACAAGTGTTTACAATTTTGTAGGGGGCAAGAACCCCTGTACCCCCCACACTTCCTGCAAATTATATATTTCAACTCCGAGATCACACTACAGTGAGGAAAAGGGAAAATTTCCCAATCCCCACTGTAGTGCGATCTGTTATCAGAATGTTGACTGCACATTAGCGAATGTATGCTACCATTCGCTAATGTGCATTCAGACATTTTCAGAATGACATTACAGAAACTGAAAACGACGCATTCGTCCATTCCAGTTTCTCCTAAGTGCTGTTCCACATTTTGATAGTAAACCATTGACAACATATGTAAAACTATTAGAAAAAATTGGTCAATTCTTCTGTCGGATGACAAGATTAGGCAGTTAGTGGGAGATGAACCGCATTTGTTGTTTAAAGAATAAGAAATCCCTAAAGACACTCCTGTGCTATAGGGATAATGTACGGGTGGGTTATTCTCCAGCTAATACGAAAACTGGGGTTCCGTCAAAGGAGTGCTTCTAGAAGTGAGGGCCCTCTCCATCGCGTGGAAAGCAGATCCAGCCGAAGAGGGATGGGAGCCCGGAACTGAGAAAGACAACCTCGGGACCGGGGTCACACTCTGCTCCGACGAACCCGCTCCCACAGATGGAGCCTCAAGCAGGATCAGTGCGGACGTGGGTATCGGCACTGAGGACGGAACTGAAGACAAACATGGATCTGTGCCCCAAGCCGAAGCACCCGCCCCCAATACCCAGACTGAGCAAGGACCAGTTCCGTAGGAACCGGAGACCAAAGGGGCAAACCCGGAGCTTGAGTGAGGTCTACTAAAGGTGCTGAGGTGATGGGTTCCGAGAAGGACATCAGAGCAGAAAGCTTCAGAACCAAAATGGTCAAAGGAGGAGTGTAGGAAAGACCATGGAGAAACCAACCCAAGTCACGCAGGCAGATGGGTCTTAGAAAGTGTGGGTATCCCCCTGGCTGCCAACAGCTGGTCCACAAGACACACCACATCATGTTCTGACAGGCTCCTGGTGGATCTAGTGGATACTCTGGCTGGGGAGTCAGGTCGGTCAATGAATGGGCTATACATCTTCCCTAGGAATGGATCTACAGAAGGGGAGTATCAGGTGCATGGTGCAGGGTCTGCTGGCACCAAAGTCTCAAGTCTCAAAGCCAGGATTAATGGGGTCAAATCCAACTTGGTTGAAAAAACACTCTGTGCCGAAGGGGCACTTGCAGCCGAAGCAGTAGGTTCCAAAATTGTAACTGACAAAGGTATCGAAGGCGTGCCCTGAGCCGTAGTGGCCATAGATGCCAAAGTCATAGCAGGCTTAGTGAGGTCTATCGTCGGTACCGGAGGCAGGATCAGTGCCGAAGCTGACACCGGTATCGTAGGTTTCGAGATGCTCGGAGCCGACAAGGACAGAGCCATAGAGGCAGATTTATGCTCCAAGGACAACTTGGGGACGTTTGATTTCACAGGTTTACCCTGATCACCCGATGGTGAGGAGGGAACCGAGTGGGACCTCTTTTTGTCTTTTGTAGGAGGGGTTGATACCTCCATCACAGAAATGGCCTCTGAAAAGGAAGACTTAAGTAACCCTTTCAGTATCAGTTTATTTTTAGCGTTCATTAAGAGTGCACTGACTGAAACTGTCAAATGTCACAAGGATGTTCCACCAAATTGTGGGGCACCCCCAAACAGTATACACAATCATCGTGAGAATCACTATTAGGTAACTTGCCATTACATGAAGCACAATGCTTCAACCCTGAAGTACCTTTCTTATCCGACATCTTGACAGAGAGACACCACAGACAAACAGTTTAACCAGTCTGTACTAATAAGTCAAACACAGCTCAAAAAAGCCACACAGTTGTATCACTATAGCGATATGTATAAGTAAAACAGAAACACCTTACTGAAAAAACACTAACAGGCTAGGAAAGGAAGGAGAAATACCAGCTATGGTATTGAAGGGATACCACAAGGGTAAGGGGAGAAGGCCGTACCAACAATGGTACTTGAAAGTTTACCAACGGGTAGAGCAGAGAAGAACAAACAAGGTCTGACAGAAGAAAAAAACACTAGAGATACTAATCGCTAACCAAAAGAGAAAATATCAAAAGTTTTCACACAAAATATCAAATAAAGTTCTACTTAGCTGAGAGCTTGGCTGAAATGTGGCTTTACGGCTACGCAGCAAATGAGATCTGAGGTAACAGGGAGAAGGGCATTCTGGGTAGAAGCTTAGCTCAAGAGTTTTTGGCTGGCGCGAGCTTGGTAAAAAGGCCGACTCAGCTCCGAGGGCTCGGAACCGAACCCATCAGTGATGAATGGAAAGAATGTTTGAAAAAATAAAAAAATAAATCCACAAACACTGTATAGCCGATAACAGTTTTAATGCTCCAAGATACACAAACAATCACAGTTGCACCGAACAATGATACCAATTAATCAATTGAAGCATTTAAAACATTCTTTTAAAAAAATTTTTTCTCTTAAATCAATCAACAGTCATGCCTCTATATTTTTCCCCAGTACCTATATCTAACAATAAACCCACTAGACAAATTAACGTAAAAAAACTAATAACTACTTAAAACACTAAATAAAAAGTTTTGAAATATAACAAGTTACAACAAATTAACAATATATATTATATTTAGATGCTGTTAGTATAAAATCGTAACAACATCTTATACAATACAAATTTTCAAGAGAAGGGTTTTGATAATAATTAAATATATACTTAACTGGCTGAAACTACACAATTTTATTGTGTTTCAATTTTAAAAAGGGCTTAATAGAAATGTATTCGTTCAATCCCGGAGGACTACTGGCATTGGTACGTATTTGCCACATAGATTCTCTTGCTGCCAAAATGGATTCCCAATCACCCCCCCATCCATTATCATATACCTTATCAATAATGAAAAAAAGAAATTTTTTAAAATTCAAGCACTTTCCTGAATGTAAAAACAAAGCATTATTGATGTCCTTATTTTTTATGGCTCTAATGTGTTCGCTCATCCTGTCTTTGAGTCTACGTGAGGTCTTCCCTATATAAAAAGATGTACAGGACAAACAGGTAGCTACATAAACTACCCTCCTAGTACTACAATTACATTTACCCGGGCACTTGATTGGTCTACCAAATGTTTCGATATCAACATAGGGTCCATCATTAATATATCGACAAAACCTGCAATTCTCACACTTGGACATTTTAGAAATAATACTGTCACTACCATGCTGACTCTCTAAAATATTTTTGATATTGTTTCCCCTACTGTGAATTATTTGTGGTTTCATTCCAACAATAGCGGTTATATTTTCATCAAAAAATAAATCCCAACCCTTGTGGATGATATTAATTAACTCAACGGTCTTGTCACTGAACTGTAAGACCATTCCTGTTCGACCTACATTTTCTTTATGTTCTTTTAAGTTGTTCTTAGATAACAAAATAGGTAAAAATGTAGTCCTTCTTTTCTTCATTACTTCCTTTTTTATATTAATCAGTAGTTTAAGAGGGTAACCTCTTTCTAAAAACATTCCAATAAGTTTATATAGTTCTTCCCTAAACATAGTTTCCTCACTTGTTAAACTGGTACTTGAAAGTTTACCAACGGGTAGAAGAACAAACAAGGTCTGACAGAAGAAAAAAACACTAGAGATACTAATCGCTAACCAAAAGAGAAAATATCAAAAGTTTTCACACAAAATATCAAATAAAGTTCTACTTAGCTGAGAGCTTGGCTGAAATGTGGCTTTACTGCTACGCGGCAAATGAGATCTGAGGTAACAGGGAGAAGGGCATTCTGGGTAGAAGCTTAGCTCAAGAGTTTTTGGCTGGCGCGAGCTTGGTAAAAAGGCCGACTCAGCTCCGAGGGCTCGGAACCGAACCCATCAGTGATGAATGGAAAGAATATTAACAACATCAGATCGAGTGTTTACAATACTGCAGGGGGGCAAGGTCCCCTGCACCCCCCACACACCCTGCAAATTATATATTCCAACTTCAAGATCGCACTACAGTGTGTAAAAGGTTAAATTTCCCAATCCCCACTGTAGTGCGATCTCTTATCAAAATGTCAACTGCACATTAGCGAATGTACACTACCATTTGCTAATGTACATTGAGCCATTTTCAGAATGACATTACAGAAACTGAAAAAGACGCATTCGTTCATTCCAGTTTCTCCTAAGTGCTGTTCCACATTCTGATAGTAAACCGTTGACAACATATGTAAAACTATTAGGAAAAATTCGTCAATTCTTCTATCGGATGACAAGATTAGGCAGTTAGTGGGAGATTAACCGCAATTTTGTTTAAAGAATAAGAAATCCCTAAAGACACTCCTGTGCTAGAGGGATAATGTATGGCTGGGTGATTCTCCAGCTAATATTTTAGGTGCTCGACCTTGTAAGAAATGTAAGTTCTGTAAATACACTGACAGCAGCAATCAGTTTGCACATCCCACTACACGTATCAGTTATGTCTTCAAGGTGAATGCAGATTGTTCCTCTAGGAATTTAGTTTATTTAGCATCTTGTGGGATATGTTCATCATTTTACTTTGGGAAGACCAGTCATTCACTTATGGAACATATTAGAGAACATATTTACAGCATATGTACCCGAGACAGTAAGAATGCTCTAGCCAGACATATAAATGAGAATGGCGAGACTCATATTTTTACTTTTATGGCTACAGAGCTTTTAAAAGAAGATTTACATTTAAGCGATTTTAGAAATACTACGTTAAGACCGATCTTGAAGTAATGGGACCTTTTTAAATGAAGTGATACTAAGTATCAATGGTTGATTACTTTGTATATGTTAGCTAACTGTGATTTGGGGATCTGAATGATCATGTGTTTTTGAAATCTGTATGTTTTATCATATTTAAACTGCGATGTTTGTTTTACGATTATGGTCTGACGAAGTGCTATTTAAGGGTGTGAAAGCGCTTGCGGAGAATAAAAGTTAAATTCTTGCTTTTAGCTGTGCTTTGTTTCATTGTTTGTTACATTGTTGCTGATATATAAAGTTGTGTTTATTTGCTTTAGAAAATTTTGAACCCTGAAGGTGTAAGCTGAGGCGCTAGTTCTGAGTTTTATGTACATTGTCCTAAATAAATGCTGCTTCTGTGTGCCAATTAGTGTTTCTTCATTCGAAACAGAAGACCCCTGCCTGGTTTCTCTGCTCAAACAAAAATTATCAGAGAGGACCCCACACACTTTAATTTTTGCCTCTGATCCCTCATATATCATTCTAATCAACCTTATAATTTTATCAGGGAATACAAATGCTTCCATTGCCTTGCTCATAAAGTGCCAGCTTACTTTATCAAATGCTTTCTCTGCATCAAGACCCACTAACAACAGTGGCATTTTCTTACATTTTGCTTCCCTCTGAATCACCAAGGTCCTGTTATGTTGTCAAATGTTTGCCTCCCCTCCACAAAACCACAATGATCCATATCTATTAATTTTTGCATCACCTTTGCATTCTTTTAGTCATTATAGACATAAACACTTTATAATCATGGTTTAGTATTGAAACAGACCTGTTTGAAGTTGGATCTAATGGATCTTTATCCTCTTTAGGTATTACAGCTTCCACCACTATCTTCAAGGATGTTGGTACTTCTTAGGTTTGTAGGTAGGTACTAGGCTATCGGCCTAAGGGCCTACGTAAGCCTAGCCAGCAAGGTACCATAGCTTACACCACCCAAGAAAGTTATTTTCCTGTGCCACTGTCCAGCAGAGACACAGAAGTGATCCCCGGGGTGTATTTCCTATTTCCCATCCACTCATCAAGATTTTTCTTGAAGAGTGCTAATGAAGAACTTTGCTTGACATAGATGGGTAGCTTGTTCCAGAGAATAGGAAGTCTCTGGGACAGGAATCTATCCCTCCAGCGTGTCCTGTTTATTGTGGTGACAAGGTTTAGGTCCCTAGAGCGTGTAGCTTGGAGGAATTGGGATTTCTTTAGGTGTAGCATGTCCAACAGCTCTGGGTTTGACATAGCTTTATATGTTAGGCAGAGATCACCTCGGATTAGGCGATATGCTACGGAGTAAAGCTGGAGTTTTTTGAGGCGGTCGGTGTAGGGCATTTGTTTGAGGCCAGTAATCCTCTTTGTGAGGTACTTCTGTGGCCTTTCCAGCTGCTGCAGATGTCTTGTGAGGTACATTCCAAAAGGGGCATTGTACTCTATAATGGGTCTAATGAGTGACGAGTAGAGGGGAACAATGACCTCTTTTTTCCTGGATGAGAACCCTTTTATGATGAGGTGTGCCATGTAGAAGGACTTCCTGACTACTGTGGCGATGTGACAATCAAGGGAGTGACTACTGTCCACCTGGGTCCCAAGGTCTCTTATCACGCATTCGGTGTTAAGTCGATTGCTGCCTATGTGGTAGTTCATAGGTACAGAGTTTTTACCAAAGGTGATAACACTGCACTTTTTGGCATTGAGCTTGAGGCCATGGCTCTGACACCAGACATCTGTCTCAGTGAGGCCCTTCTGTAGGATGTCCACATCATTTGGGGACTTGACTATGGCTCCTAGTTTGCAATCATCTGCAAACTTCGTTAGCCAGAGGCCTTCTGTGTTAGCCTGTACTTCAGAGAAGTAGATACCAAACAGGAGAGGTCCCAGGATGGAACCCTGCGGTACTCCACTTGTTACTGTCCTTACCATAACATTCCATCTTTGTTGTCGATCTTCATTCTTTCTTGATGAACAGGACTCAGTTCTGACCCCTCGGAACTAGCTTGGCCATTATACAGCTCGCGCCAGCTAAAGAAACTCTTGAGCTAAGACTCTGCCCATAATGCCCCTCTCTCTATTACCTCAGATCAAGTTTGCAGCCAAAGTATAGGAGGATAACATAAGCTATGTCTAAGGTGAAACCTAAAAACTGTCAGAACAAGTGTTCAAACCTCCAGAAGTCCTTAGAAGGAGGCAGGATGGTGGAATGCCAAGAATGAATGAAGACTGACAACACAGATGGAACGTTATGGTAAGGACATAACTTCTTTATCTGAGGTTGTCAATCTTCATTTATTCTTGATGAATGGGACAGTCTCCAGCTACTTTAGGTCCTAGACAGCCCTATGGAAGGATATTCCTCAACACTATAGAGACAAATGATGCTATTCCCTGGAGACCATATCCAATTTGTAATGAGTGATAAAGGTATGGGTAGTGGCCCATGTTGCAAGCTGCACATATTTCTTCCATGGAAGGCTTGGAGTGGAAAACAGCTGAAGTGGATACAGATCTCGTAGAATGTGCTTTAACAGGTGCAGGCAATTTCAGGTTATTATGACTGTAAATAAAGTTAACACAATCTCTAAGCCATTTTGATAAGGTAACTTTCGAGACAGGTTTACCCAAAGTTGAACCTGAAAAGGATACAAATAATTGGTCTGACTTTCTAGATAGCTTGGTTCTGACAAGATAAAAACAATTGTGAATGTCTAGCAGATGCAAACAAAATTCACCTTTATTCGAAAAATTTGGAAAGAAAACAGGCAAATCTATAGTCTGGTTAATATTAGATTCTGAGACCACTTTAGGTAAAAAAAGAAGGATTGGTTCTTAATGACACCCTATCCTTATGAAAAATCTTATAAGGGTGTTCACACATATAGCCTGCAAGTCAGAAACTCTCCTAGCAGAAGTGATGGCCACCAGAAAAAAAGTTTTCCATGACGGGAACTTGAGATCACAAGTCACTGCTGGCTCAAAGGGCTGGAAAACTAAAGATTGTAGTACCAGGGTCAAATCCAATGGAGCTATAGGATCCTTAGCTTTAGATGTAAAGTGCCTTTAAGAAAACTTTGCATAAACAATAGGAAATCAAGGTATGATCATCAACCCCATTGTGGAAATTGTAAATGGCTGCTAATTGGACTTTGATGGAAGCAGAAGCTCCTCGCTCAAAAAGTGAAACCAGAAATTCCAAGATCTTGTCACCCGGGGTTGAAAAGGGATCTAAATTATTGGTCTCTTCCATTTGCTAAAACAGAGTTTCCTGGTGGATGGTTTATGAGAAGCCAGAAGGATTTGTTTGTACTGATGAAGGTAAATTGCTCTGCCTGGCAATTGATGGAGTCGGAGATACCAAGTTGTCAGCTTGAGACTGTGAAGGTTGGGATGCACCAGTCCCTGCATGTGAGACAGCAGGTCTGGAACTGGGTCCAGAATCCAAGGATCGTGAATCAGGTGAGGCCAAAGGAAGGGGAACCAGACTTGCTGGGGCCAACAGGGTGCAATGAGGATCACTTTGCTTCTCAACCTTTGGGCTTTCTTCAAGAATAGGGGAGTGAGAGGGATTTGAGGAAAGGCATAAAGTAGTCCCGGGGGACAATCGAGAAGGAGTGCGTCTTTCGGGGACTCCCCCTGCGGGGGAATTAGGGCAAAATAGCTGCTGCATTTGTTGTTTATTGGGGAGGCAAAGAGATTGCAGCAAGGCTGGCCCCGGCGATGAAAAATTGTCATCGCTACCTTGAGATTGAGAGACCACTTGTGAGGCAGGAGGATGCATCTACTCAGTTTGTCCGCTATCACACTGAAGCTTCCTGAGATGTGTGTTGCTATTAGAAAGCGGTTGGAAGTGATAGCTCATTGCCATATCCTGAGAGCTTCCTGACACAGGGGGTAAGATCTGGTTCTGCCTTGTTTGTTGATGTACCAAACTACTGACATGTTGTCTGACTGGATTGCAATCATTCCCGAAAGAATGACAGACTCAAAAGCTTGCAATGTTAGAAGCACTGCCCTCAGTTCTAGGACACTGATGTGCAGATTGGCCTCTTGTGGGGACCAAGTGCCTTGAACTGTTCTTCCCAGATAATGCCCCCCCCACACACCCAATCTGGGAAGTGTCCATGGTCACTACGGCGGTGGACAGAGAGGGAGTGAATGTGCTGCCCCATACATTTCCTCTGACTTCATCCACCAGGATAGAGCCTTCTTGCAGTGATTTGTTATCAAAATCAGATAAGATATCGGCTATGTCAGTACTGACTATTGCACAGCTAAGAGCCACTGAAGCAGCCTCATATGATACCTTACGAGGGGTACTAAGGTTATAGTCGCTGCCATAGATCCCAGAGTTTGTAGGATGAGAAGAGCAGGAACCTTGTTTCTGGATATGATGAGTTGTGTCTGTGACCTTATTTTTTGTAGTCTGTGTAGGAGAAGAGAAGCTACACAAGAAACTCTATTGAGGCATGATCCTATAAATTTTAGGTCTTGTGTTGCCTAAAGACTAGAAAAGATTCGATATGAAGTCTGTGGCCTGAAGCAGTAGACGCCTGGTGGTGGCGGTGAGGAGCCAGTCGTCTAGGTATGGAAACACATGGAATCCACTTAGTCTCAAGTGAGCTGTTACTGCTGCTATGCATTTGGTGAACACTCTAGGGGCTGTGGTGAGACCGAAGGGCAGCACTCTGAACTGGAAATGACTGGCTCCCAGCCAGAAGTGGAGGAACCATCTGGAACATTTGTCCATCTTTATGTGGTAATACACATCCCTAAGGTTTCTACAACACATCCAATAGTTCTCCTCTACAAAGGGAAGGATAGACTGAACCGTGACCATCCGGAATTTTGTTTGCTGAATGAAATTGTTCAGAAGGCTGAGATCTAAAATTGGTCTCCAGTCCCCTGTCTTTTTTGGCACTAAAAAGAATCTTGAGTAAAATCTGGATCCTCTTTGGTCTGGTAAGACTTATTGGATGACTCTTTTTTTTCCAGCAGCTTTTGAATCTGTATGGCTGCTTGGGCCCTCTGGTTGGGTGGAACATCGGGGACTCTTTTTAGGGACTTTGGAAAGAGAATAAAGGGAATGTGGTAACCTCTGGTGATAATTCTCTACGGCCAACTATCCAAGGTTATCAACAGCCAGGCTGTCAGGTGCAGTGACAATCTTCCCCCAACTGATTCCAGAGGTAAGCAATTGGGCCTCCATTCAGTAGCGCTGGTAGGGCTGTACGGAGAAGAAGTCTCAGAAGCCCTGACTCCATGGGCCTCCTCTGCTACTGGGAGGCCATCTTGCATTAGAACTCCCCCTCTGCCCCAAGGGAGTATTCGCCACGTGTTTCCTGAAAAGGCCCTTGGGACTTTTTGAACCACATTTTTCCACTGCTCTGATTCCTAGAATAGGATCACTGAGGAATAGAGAAACAAATGCCCACAGCAGAAAGGATCTTTCCATCTTTTTCACACCTGGCTAGTGTGTCGCTGACCTCGGAGATAAACAAGGAAGATCCCTCAATAGCAGCACTGATGAAGGAAGACTTGAAGGGTTCCGCAAGCTCACACAAGCGCATCCAGGTGTGGCACCTTATGACAATGCCTGAACCTGCTGCCCTAGTCATTCCTTCGACTGCATGAGCAATGAGTCGCATGGACAAGTTCAATATAGACAGGGTGGCAAGCTGAGAGGCAACTTTATCCCGCACCTCGTCAGACAAAGCTCCTGTGATGGTATCTGGTAGCTCCTTAATCAGATACTTTTGCAGTCTAGTGACATGAGCCATGAAATTCAAGGATCTAAGAGTGAAGGTTGATGGTGCATAGACCCGCTTCTCAAACTTGTCCATTGTCCAAGACTCACGGTTAGGAGGGTGGACAGGGGAACTCTCCTCAGCAAATTCCTTTTTGGTGCCATTGCCTCCACCATCTACTACTAAACCCTTTCTCCAATGTGGATGGTCTTCTGGAGCTGATAACATTTTGTATGGCCTCCGGGGGATCGTCTCTATGTGTGATTAGCTTAATAAGTTCGTCAATGGGTGGGGTCACCCAGGAAGTAGATAGGCAAGCACTGAAAGCATGCAAGAACACAGATTTCTCTGAGGATGGGTTTGTGGGCTTCCAATCACCTCTCTGATTTAAGATTTCCAGGATGTCTCCAAATGAGACACCTTCAGAAGGTGATCGGGGGGAACCCTCCCCTTCAATGTAGTCTGTGTCTTCTGTGACAGATTCGTCTGGAAAATCCAGATGCTTCCTCTTTGAAGACATCTTACAAGGTGGCTCCTCAATGGGAATCTCTGACGAAGATTCCAAAGAAGAGGGACCTTGAACAGGGATATCTTGCTGTTTTGGTGCCTGCTGTCCAGATGTGAGAGATGGTAGCAGCTGCGAACCAGAGCGTAGAAATATGTGACACTCTGATGTAGATGGGGCCAGCTGAGAGGCCGCTGAGTCTAAAGCTCTTTCCATGATCTGGAAAGCAAGGCCATCCAAAGAGGGATGGGAGCCCAGAACCAGGAAAGACAACCACGGAACCGGGGTCACACCCCCCTCTAGAGGACCATCCTCCAAAACAGGAGCCAGGAAAGAGTCCAAAACTGTCAGGGTTCTGAGAGCTAAGGATGGTTCTGAGCACACAATCAGTACCATACCGGATCCCCCTGAACTGACAGCCAAACTACAGCCCCGAGAGTCTATCGGTTCTGAGAGAGTCAAAGACATCAGAGCTGACCCAGGTACTAAAGAAGGTACATCTGTCAGAACCATAACAGTTGAAACTGGGATAATCAAAGTGCTGGGCTCCAAACCTAGAAAGGAGGTCTGAGGAGGAAAATCAGGGGGAGCCCTGGGAGAAAAGACCTTGACTCCAAAAGGGAGGAAGGTCTGAGTGGGTGCAGGAAGACCCCTGGCCACCAAAATCTGATCCAGTAATCTCACCACGTCTTCCTTGGAAAGACTTCTGGTTGATGGGACCGACATCTCCAAGGCAGACTCTGAACTATCCACGAATGGACTTGGAGGTTGACCCAGAAGGGGATCCATAACAGGGGAGTATCTCGTTCTGGCAGGTACAAATGCTTCAAGCTTTGGCACCATATGCTGCAGAGAAGATGGAGAAGTCTGAACCGAGTGGGAGGTCAAAGATGCTGGTGCCAACAAAACTGTTGGTGCCGAGACTGTCATAGTCGGTGTTGATGAGACTGTCGGTGCTGAGGTTGTCAAAGCTGGTGACAAAACCGTCGGTACCGAGGGGCTCATAACTGTCTGTGCTGAAATCTGCTTAACAACTAAGTTAGGAACCTTACTCTTCGGTTCCAAGGAGATTGATGGAACTGGAGACTTATGCCTTTTTGAGTCTGGTGCCGATGGTGAGCTCGGCACTGAATGACTTCTCTTTTTATGTTCAACCTTAGTGAAGGAGGACTCTGGCTTAGACAGGGCTTCATCAAAGGTGGATTTTAACAATCCTTTCAAAAATCAACTTTTTCTGGCACTCTGCCACAGTTCTAGAACTAAACCCTTGGCAGATCTTACAATTAGTCTCTAAATGGGGCGCACCAAAGCAATATACACACAAAAGATGCCCATCTGAATCAGGCATCTTTCTTCCACAATCTCAGCACTGCATAAAGCCTGATGTGCCTTTCTGCTTTTCTGCCATTTCAAAGAAAAACGCACACACATTCACACTTACAAGATAGATAAGAAACCTACCAACAATGGTAGGAAGAAGTACCAAAAAGATGTTAAAAGGAGAGGAGAAAATACCAGTGATGGTATTTAAAGAGATTACCTAAGAGGTAAAGGGTAGAGAACTGATTTAGACACACACAGACACACACACACACACACACACACACACACACACACACACACACACACACACACACACACACACACACACACACTAAAATAACAACAGAAAGATAAACTAGTTTGAAAAACAAAGGGAGCAAGTTTAAAGAAGTAATGTATAAATACAATTAAAGCACTTAGCTGGAGAGTATCAGCTAGCACGTCTAGTTATCATAATGGCAAACAAGATCTGAGGTAATAGAGAAAGGGGCATTATGGGTAGAGTCTTTGCTCAAGAGTTTTTTGGCTGGAGTGAGCTCTATAATGGCCAAACCAGTTCTGATGGGTCAGAAGAGAGTCCCATTCATCGAGAATTAATGAAGATTGGCAAGATCAGATATACTGTTAAAACCTTCCATATCTTTATCAGTTTTTTTCTCTCCTAGCTTCCAAACTTCCACAGGAATAACATCTACTCCTGGGGACTTTCCTGTAGATTGGTTAAACATCACCATTTTTATCTCATCTCCTCCTATCCTGTTAGTAATTGAGCCTCATCTACCTCTAACCTTGACATATTTAATTATTCCATAAACATTTCCATTTGTACTTTTTCTTGATTTCCATATTGCTCTGCTTTATACTGACTTTCATAGAATTTCCAAAATACTTCTAATACCTTTACAGGATCTGTTGTTACCTTCTTTGTTATAGGTTCCCTAAGCTTGATGAGAGCCTTTTCTTCTTTCTATTGCCTGAGTCGTTGTGCTAAAAGTTGTTGTGATTTAGAGTTATTATCAAAAAACATTTGCTTAACAGCAATCTTTCTAAGCTCATGCATATCATTGTGGTAATCCCTTATTTTCTGTTTAGCATTCAGCAGTTGCTCCTCTTCTTGTTCTGTGAAATTCCCCCTATTCTGCAGTACTTCAACATTTGTTAATCCCTCTAAATGATTATTGTTACTTCTTAACCATATCTCACTTTCTTTTATTTCCATCATATTTTTAAATTCCACTTTGTGTCCCACTCCCTAGCTATATTTTCAGAAGAAATTTCTTTCTTCTCTAATAGCTCCTGAATAATTTCCACTACCCATTCCATAAATTCCTCTCTTTTCAACCAATAGGTAGGAAAGTGCCAGTGTCTCATTTTTATTTCATTACCCTGTGTTTTTATTTTAGTTATTATTGGCATATGATCTGAAATAGTTACTGGGTGAGTATCAAGACCTTCAATTAAATGCACATGTTCCTATGAAATGTAAACTCTGTCTAGCCTAGTCCAGTTTTTGTATCTTGGGGAATAATATGTAAATTCATTCTGAACTTCTAGTATTGAATTCACATCTTCCATGCCAAATATTTTCAGAATTTTTTTTAAAAGTCTACCCTCCTTTGTTATACTTTCCCTTCTGGGCCCCCCAGACATATATTCACTTCTGTAAATCAAGTTTCAGTCCTCAC
The DNA here is from genome assembly GCF_019279795.1 of Protopterus annectens. Classification (NCBI taxonomy): domain Eukaryota; kingdom Metazoa; phylum Chordata; order Ceratodontiformes; family Protopteridae; genus Protopterus; species Protopterus annectens. The sequence continues at coordinate 947,560,489 of NC_056727.1, forward strand.
CTATAAGTAATATTCCTTGCTGAAAGCTGATTATTTCTCCCCAGAATTGTCTTAAGCTCCATTATAGCAGTTTTAGGTGGAATATAAATACATGCCAATGTAATCCTCCTCCCTTGCCAGTATCCCCTTAATACCGTAAATCTACCATTATTATATTTTTATCTTCTTCTATCACTATTGGAGCGCCTCTTGCAATTAATATAAGTACTGTTCTTTTCCTCTGAACCAGGTATTCCACTGAATAACCATCCTGAAAACCTTTCTTTATCAAATACATATGTTCAGTTCTTTCCGGGTGTCTCCTGTAGCATAGCTATTTGCACTCTACATTTTTAATGCAGTTCACTACTCTTTCTCTTTACTTTTTTGTATTTATCTGTGAGACCTTTGACATTTAAAGACATTACAGAAAGCATCACTGTGTTAAAATGTTATTATTCCCTCCCTTTATGTATAAAAACTTTTTTGTCAAATGTCTAGTTCCAGCTTTTGTGTCACATGCATACACTGTTTGGTAGATTTAACTTTTCTTACAGTTGTTTTTTGTCATATCCATTTGACCCTATGTCACATCTTACAAAACCTTTTTGTTTTTATTGAAAGCCCTCCAAAGCACACATCCACTACCCCCTAAATCTATTAACTTAATACTAACACATGAAAGTATGTACATCTCCAAATATTGAAGATTTTGCCCTCCTAATAGAAACAAATGTTCCAAATTGACAGCCACACTCACACACTTGATTTAACCTAAAAGAAAGGTTATTCATGCTAGGACGCATGGTGCAACCTGTGTTTCTACTAAGTACTGCCTGTTTTTTTTTCTTACTTTTAAACTCTCCCAGCTGGAAAAAGACCTGAATGCTTTCAAAGAACATTATCTCCTAGCCAATTTCCCTTTTTTTCTAGCCAATTTCTCTATTAGATTGTAGCCAATTTCTTTTTATCAGATTGTCTCCATGGAGATATGAGGGCCAGATACAGAATTGCTACTAAGCATACATTTATTTGCAAGAAAAAAGCCTTATAATATTTAATAATCTTTCTCATTTACTTGCTTTCCCTTAAAACTTGTTACTAGAGCAAGTTAAGGGCCTTAATCCACTCATTCCCCATGCAAGAATGAGAAAAAGCACATTATTTTTTTATCATGCTGTTTTAACCAGACTTTCTTTACATTTCAGTGCCTACGTTTCTTAAAACTGAACAAGGAAAAAGACAGAAGGGAGAAAGAAAAAAAACAGGAGTGCCTGTTTATGATAGTATCCCCATTACACTTAAATACAACTGATAAAACTTTATAGCATGCACAAAAAAATCAAACACTATACACATAGTACTATTAAGAAAAAAAATTGTTTTACTTATAGTTAAAATAACACCAAGAGGAACCCTTAAGCCAACCAAAGTGCTAGTATAAATTCAAAAAGGCTTTAACCACAATCACAAACTCCTGGAAACACTCTTGTAGTATCTTGACCCACAGAAGATATTGAGATTTATTCAGAACAGTTATTATATCACACAACCCAGTTTAAATAGAACCAACACATCGACTAATTAGACCCATAATCATCCGATTAACCCAGCTAATTTTTGAACAATTTTCTTAAAAAATCAACAAATTCACATAATAAAGCCTCTTACAAACTAACTTTAAATAGTAAAACATAAGACATTCCAAAAAATATAAACAGTTTATTAAAAAGTGTTTTTTTATTAAAAACCTAACTTAAAATCACCTTTTATAATTCTTGTGGCTTTAATTTTAACATAAGTATGATTCCTGTTCTACCTGTGTTAAAATTAAAGCCACAAGAATTATAAAAGGTGATATTAAGTTAAGATTTTAATAAAAAAACACTTTTTAATAAACTGTTTATATTTTTTTGGGAATGTCTTATGTTTTAGTATTTAAAGTTAGTTTGCAAGAGGTTTTATTATGTGAATTTGTTGATGTTTTTAAGAAAACTGTTCAAAAATGAGATGGGTTAATTGGATGATTATGGGTCTAATTAGTCAATTTATTGGTTCTATTAAAACTGGGTTGTGTGATATAATAACTGTTCTGAAGAAGTCTCAATATCTTCTGGGACGAAAGTGCTTAATAAATCCAATTTTATTGTTTTTTTTTTTGTTTGTTGTGGAAGAGTTTTTGTGGGTCAAGATACTACATGAGTATTTCCAGGAGTTCATTCATGGTTGTGGTTTAAGCACTTTTGGATTTTTACTTACAGTTAACCTTCTCCCTCCACTTCCCCTCCCCTAGGTATTTTTCAAAACATAATGGCATGAAGTAGGGCATATACTTTAGAGTCCCCACAAGTCCAACAAAGTCCACAAAAGTTCAATATTTCCAGATTTTCTTATTCTGTCACATTTCACATATATAATTATAGTTTTGTAATCCCACATTTTTCAATTTCCAAGTTACTGGTTTTATTCCTGTTCATCTACATCTCCCAAATCCTGTCTCCGCTTCATTTCCATTGTACTCTTGATTCTTCTAGTCAACTCTCATGCTGTTTTCTTTCTATCCAGCATTTTCCATTGAAACACTGGAATAGGTTTTATTGGCACAGGCTCTCTGTGGTCTTTATTACCAGAAGATCAAGAAGAAGAATCTTCTTCTGTTTCACAGTTCACTTTTTGTTGGAAAAATGTTTGTATTTCTTCCTTAGCATGTACTTAATCAAAAAAATATTTTGTCTGTCCAGAGAAGAATATTTTTCCTTAATTTTTTTATTTTCAATTAAAATAACATTTGCATAATATTTTTGAAGAATATTTTGAAGATAGCTGGGTACAACAGTTTCAATCTTATGCCTGCTTCTTAACATTCCCTGAATAGTGGAATAAATTTAGTCCTCTTCTGCCTGGTGTACAATGAGTAATCATTTCCACAAACACTTTGCTGTCTCCCACTTTTAGTACTTTGTCCTTCTGCTGCAGTTTTGTCAAAATCATCTCTTTCTGTTGGAAGGATTGCATCTTTGCCATTAAAGGTCTAGGTTGCTTTCTAATAGCCAGGTTTGGAGCATACACACAACATGCTCTTTCAATTAACTCCTGCTGTGGAAATCTAGTCCAGTTGCTTATCTGTACTTTCATAAAATTAATACAGTCTGTTCCTTCCAGCTTCTCTGGTTGTTGTTGTTGTTGTTGTATCTTTTGGCTTTTCCTGGTTAGGGGTTGCCACAGCAGAACTCCGGTCAGCTAATGATTGGCAGTAGATTTTTATGTACCGAGTTGCCAGCTCTGATGCACAACCTTCAACAAAGGTACACCCATTCACGCATGTCTCCACACAGAAGACGCTTTAGCTGAGAATCGAACAGGACGTCTTACTGTGAGGCGACAATGCTACCGCAGCACCATCACAGCAGTATTTTCTGGTACAGCTGAAATTCTCAGATTTTCCCTATGTGCTTTGTTCTCTAATTCTAGTATTTTTTTAAACTTCTCTTCTTGAACAGTCTCATATTCAGCAAAAGAGCAAGTTCTGTCACTCAGATAAAGCCAGAATGACAAACGAAACTTCAAGATAAAAAAATATATGCAAAAACTGGCACCATGATACTCACAAACTTTAATATCACAGCTACTAAGGCCTCTGAGAAGCCTTAGTGGGTGAAAGTATTTATACTAGCTGTGATATTAAATAAAGATTGTGAGTATCGTGGTGCCAGTTTCTACATATATTTTTTATCTTGACAGTCTCATATTCAGCCAGCCTTTTCTTCATTTTGAGCTCTGATTTTCGCAGTTTTATCACCTCATCTAAATATCTGTTTAAAGCTTCTTCCATTTTTCCAGGCTTTTGTTGTTTGAGTTGATATATTTCATCAGTGTTTCATTTATTTTAAACAGGTATGTGTGCAGCTGTTTAATGCTTTCCTCTAGGTTGCTGGAAGCCATGTCTGGAGCTTGCACTACGTTTTTCTGAACAGCTGCAGTAATTTTCCCAGTCAGTGTTTTTTCTTCAATTTTTCCTGGCATCCAGGCAGTGCACTTACTAGCAAGTTACTGAAATTTAGCCAGAAATACAAAAGTCCACTGGGCATCTCTGCTAAGTTTCTGTTTTCACACTGGGAGAGCTTGAATTAAGCTGTTACTCAATGTGCAGCCATCTATACGTCCCCCATTTTTCTGAAATTTTGGAAGAGGAAGGGCTGAGGTGCAAGAAAGGAAAGACTGGCTGAAAAAAGAAGTCATAAGTTTGTATTTCTATCAGAAAAATATCTTTTGAGTTGTTTAAGGTCAGCTTTTGTTTTGTCTTGCCATTTCATTTTTGGAAATTTGTTATCTTTTTTTGTGAAGATTTTGGAGGCTTATCGCTGAAAAATGGTCCTGATCTGTTGTAATAAATTCTCTAAAACTTAGAAAAAGGGGAATGAAAGAAGTTCTAAATCCCATGCATTATCTTATTGTTTTACTCTAATTCCTTGAAAATGTCTGCAGGTGAATTGCCAAAAAGGCTGTCTTTAGTGAAGTGCCTAGAAGTTTGACTTTCACATCATCTAGCAGAGACTGAAGCCTCAGACATGCATATCTTCTAAGAAATGAACCAATGGCAGCTTCTCTTGGAGAATTATCATCAGCATCATACCTGCATTTAACAGAATGCCTCTCTACCTGAGATATACAGCTGATCATATGTCATAAGGAAGACTTAATGTAAATTCTAGTACATTAGAAATCACTTTGGCCATATTATCCAAATCGGAAAGAATAGGGTCATGTGTCTTTAATAGTTGATGGCTTTAAAGGACAGGGTGGCTGAGGTGTAAACAGATTTACCATATCTGTACAGAGCCCTACTATCCTTGCCATTAGGGAGACCACTGGTAGAAGGTGGCAGTTTGATACCCTGCCATATTCTAAAGAAATAGGATCTGATGAAATGCTTTGTAAAGGAAGTTATGAGCTTCTGGAACTTTACAAAATAAGTCTGTCTAGCTTTTTAACTGCAGGTGGTCGAACATCCAAACAAGCATATATAAATATGCCCACAAAGACTTTTGAAACTGGTGGGATAGAAGGATGTTTAGGTACCCCCATGTTCAGGAGGTTACAATATTATTCTTGTGAGACTGACAGTTTTTTTTTCTCTTCCATTTGAAATGTTCCACCATCTTATAGATAATATTTCCAAAGGTAAGATCTTCATGAGGGGAATCAGAAGACAGGCTGCATCCACCTCTGATCCAAAACCCAGAGGTGAATGAATCTGTGATGCATAATCAATGGCTCTTCAACCTGTTGTGTTTCACTTATTCTTTTTTGCTTCTGTAAATCCCTTGTTTATTTAAGCCCTCTAGATGCCTACTGTGACTTTTATTCCATATCTCATTTGCTTTTATTGTGACCAATTTCTAATCTTCAGTTTACATGTATCCTACTTCTCTGCAAGGTCTTTACTGCTTAGGTTCAAATCTAATAATATTTCAGCTGAAATTTCATCTGCCCAATTATTAAACAGCTTTCTTTTCAGAAAGAATACAGGAAAATTCCAATTTTTAGCACAACATACTTTTACTTGCTTATAAAACTTAATTCGTATAGATGCGTGATCTAAACTATCACCAAATGTGTTTTGGATCATGTTCTGGTATTCTTTTGATATGTAAAAACAATCTAATCTTGCCCAGGAACCATATTTCATTAACAAATGTGTATATTAGACTTCATTCTGTCTTACTTTCATTACATCAATAAGCCCAAATATATGCATATATTTATCCATCAGCCCTTAGCCAGTATTCTGTGCTGTACTGGCCATCCACAGACATCTTCCTCATTTCCAAACAGTGTTCTACTTTCCTGCTGCTACCATACATCCTTGCTAAAAGGATATAACTTCTGCCATTATATTCTTTAGATCCTATTTTATTGCTTTTGGTGGAATATATAGTTCAGTCAGTGTAATTCTTAAATCCTGCCAACAACCTCTCTAGACTATAAATCTTTCCTACACATCTTTCATTTGTTCCTCAATACTTATACCCTTTCTTATTAGCATTAAATCCAGTTTCCTTCACTCTCATTCTGTTTCAGCAAAGAAACCCTCCTCCCCACTTTTCTTTACAAAAGTTTCATGTTCTCTATGATTCAGGTATGTTTCCTGCAATAGTATTACTTGCACATTACTATTATAAATATAGGTCAATACCATTCCCCATTTTACTTATCCACAAGTCCATTATATTACAAACCAATATGTTCAATTGTGACTTACCTGAACCCTACCCATAACTTTCCACCGCAGTGCTAAGAATAGCGAAGCCACAGAAACGACCAACCGAATTCTTTCCCGAGGAAAGAATTCGCTGTTCTGCAGCTTTGCTATTCTTAGCATTCGCTGAATAGTGTTCGTTATCAGAACATTCAAAGTTTTAATACTTCGATGTTCTGAAGCTGCTCTTCTATCTTTGTACCGCTATTTGACCAGTAAATATTTCAGATGCCTCCAGATTGAGACAGTCAGGCAAAGTCTCACAATTGCTCCTGTCAATCTGTAGGTGGACCACAGCCTGTTGGAGGATGGTTGGACTGCTTGACTTCATTCTGGCACGTGCTTGTTGAGGTTCAGACGATGTATACCACATCCAGTACTGGCTCATTTGCATTCGAGCAAAAGAAAACTATGGAGGGTACAGTGTCACACCCACAGCCATGAGGGTTTTGCATCAGTCACATGGCATTAGAAGGCCACAACATTGGTGCAGACATTGATATTTGAGGAATCAACACAGGGAATGTCAAGATCACTCCTGAAACTGAATAAGCCAGCATCAACACTATCACCAGAAATGTCAACACTAAGATTGACACTAGGAATCTATGAGCTGGCAATGACACCAGCACTGATATTACAAGCACCAGCATGAGCAAAGCTGATGCCCAGCCAATGGGGCCTGCAATGTCACAGAAAAGGATAGAACTAATGTCAGAAAATATGTTGTTGCAGTGGATACTGGCACCGAAGCTGAAGCCAGTGGCACCGGTGTTGACAGCCTCACAGCTGATGCAAAGCAAATGACCCACAGCAATGCCAGTATAGCTTCCAGCAAGGTACACTGATCCCAAATGACTGTATGTGACCCATAATGTAGGGTTGGGAAAGGGAGTTCAGCTTTATCGCTGTCACTTGTGCAACATATCACACAATGGCCTTTGATGCAGAAGGCAGTGGATTTTATTCTCACACCAGGTAAATTGAATGCTAACACTGCCGTGCAGCATAAGAAGGGTGATGCACTCCTAAGGGTGTTGTCCTTCAGATAAGACATTAAATCAAGGTCCCACTTGCTTGAGTTGGTGGTAGCTCAGGTGGATGCAAAAGATTCCACATCACTTATCAAAAAAAGTAGGGTAAGTTCCCAGATGCCCTGGTCAAATTTCACCTTGCAGTATACCATCTCAGGTCTCTCCTGAAAAGAGGGAACTACCTAGTGGGATTAACCCTGTCATCAAAGAATAAATAAATAGATCACTTGCCCTGTGCTCAAACAATAATGTGCCAGATTGTCATAATCAATAACAGGCAGAACAGGAGAACAGGAAGACCTTAATATATATGGTAAATAGACTACTTGCTCCTCAGTGTGATGTCCCTCCTCTGGGGCAGTAATCAAGGAACCTGAATCCTCACCACTGACACTGGTGGGGGATGTTCACTTGGAACAAAAATGGATATGCACACAGTATTTTCAGATGTAGCTCTCTGCACCAAGTACAATTTCACTTAAGAGAACACAGGGAGCACACTCAGTCCTGGGGCTAGGTTTTCCTCTCCTAGCCCCAAATAAGACTCCACCTTTCTCTCTGCAGAAACCAGTGCTCTGTGTCCCTGTTCCAAGTAGCTGAAACACACACACACACACACACACACACACACACACACACACACACACACACACACACACACACACACACACACCTGGGAAAGTTTGGCACAGATTCACTAGCTCTACCACCTCTGCTCAGGTTATAAGGTAGTTTCATTGCCACCAGCCAGCTACTATAAGGCTCTTAACAGGGTATCCAATTATACTGAGAGAAATTAATACTAATACCAATGGTAATGCTGAAATGCCATGGTGGTACGGTGGTAGCATTGTTACCTCACAGCAAGAGATTCTCCCATTCGATTTTTGATGTGGCTTGGGAGTGCCTTCTGTGTGGAGTCTGCATGTCCTCCCCGTGGTTGGGTAGCATTCGAAAGACATGCGTGCATAAATGGACATGCCTTCGTTGAAAGTTGGGTGTCGAGCTAGCACCTCGGCGTTTCATAAAAATCTACTGCCAATCATTAGCGGACCGGAGTTCCGCTGTGATGACCCCTTACCGGGAAAAAGCCGAAAGACAAACAACAACCAATGGTAATGCTGACCAAACAGCAAAACTTTCAGAAATGGCCACAGTGTCACCAAATAAATATAAGTACTCTAAAAGATTAAAATAGTCTTTAAAAGACCAACCACAATGAAAAGTTTAAATATATTTAATAATAAATAATAAAAGAACATGAAAATACTAAATATCTATTTACAATAAATACCAGAGTTTCAATCACAGGAAATATTAAAAATAACACAGATGGAAAGATTCACACAGATACAGAAAAACAATACTTAACTAATCTCATTATATTTTCCTGACTGATCAAAAGAATTACTGTTTCCTACTTACTTAACAGAGCAAGGTAAGATGATGTGGGTGAGTGGTCTTTCTTATCAGGTTCCCCAAAACGGACTGCCCTGAGACTTCTGTCTCATCTAGTATTAGAGCATCATTTCAGTGCTGGATTACAGAATGACATCACATCTGGTCTGCTGACTAAGTGGTTCCCACACTACCCCCTTTACTAGAAATTAAACCAGGATCTTCCACATATGTGTCACAATGCACACACACACACACATAGACTTTTGCTAAGATGTGTTACAGCATCTAGAAGCTATAAAACCATTTCAACACTTTCACCCTTCCAGGGTAGCAATTAGTTCACCACTAAGGACAATACAGCAGGATTCCTAGTCCTTGTTTTCACAGATTGTGCATCTCTGGCTGCATTCAGACCTGTGAGATACAATATTTATGGTTTATGACAAGTAATTTAATTTCAAACTATTTTTCCTAAGGTAAGCTGGGCTGAGCTTAATCCCTTCCCTCCCAGCATCCTCTGTTAACATATATACATTTCAACAGTTACCATAATACAGCCTGACATACATGCATATTTCTTTTCTGTCCAGCATGACCCACCTTTGATACATTTTTAACACAAGCAGCTTTACAAATACATTCTTAACACAAGCATCTGTACAAATCAGTATGATATACAAATGACATAAAATTCTTTACAAAGTTCCAGTTAGCTATGTTATACATGCACTGCCCTACTTTCTCTGCCATAGCTGGCGCTACCTCACATCATCACACTCAGCTATCAAAGGTTCTACTACTACAGCAGCAGTTAGCTCCACCTTTTCCAACGCTGTCAGTATCTTTGTGACAGATGGAGCCATGGATGAAATGTAAGATGAAATCTGTAAGAAACATATGTAGAGTTAATTGCCTTCCTCTTAATTTTAGGAAGGGAGAAGAAAGAAGATGCCTAATCTGAAAGTCTGGATATTTTATACCTCTTTTGGAAAGAAATACATTCTTAACACAAGCATCTGTACAAATCAGTTTGATATACAAATGACATAAAATTCTTTACAATGTTCCAGTTAGATATGTTATACATGCACTGCCCTACTTTCTCTGGCATAGCTGGCACTACCTCACATCATCACACTCAGCTATCAAAGGTTCTACTACTACAGCAGCAGTTAGCTCCACCTTTTCCAACGCTGTCAGTATCTTTGTGACAGATGGAGCCATGGATGAAATGTAAGATGAAATCTGTAAGAAACAGATGTAGAGTTAATTGCCTTCCTCTTAATTTTAGGAAGGGAGAAGAAAGAAGATGCCTAATCTGAAAGTCTGGATATTTTATACCTCTTTTGGAAAGAAGGGGGTGAAGAACCAAAAAGCTCGCCTGACTCAACTTGGGATGACAGTGACTGCTTAAAATGGTGAATATACAGGAGACAATCCTCACCAGTGGCACAGAGGAATACAGCCCTCAGTATGACTCAAGCAGCCTGAGTCCGATAAGTAGCTTGACCACTTGATGATGCAGACTGATAGGTCAGACATGCCCATTCTGGGTGGGTGGAAGATCCCTACCAGTCCTGCTGCTATTCCCTGACACGATCTCTGCTGGATGGCAAAAATGAAACTGATGTGTGGAAGCCAGTGCAGGGATGATGTTGGATTCACTACCCAATCTGCTGAAGGCAGCTGTTGATGGCCTAGTGCAAGGAGCATGATGCAAACTTCAATAAATCACCAAAAACACGATAAAATGAACCACTTGGCCAATAGAAAAAACTGCACACAGCAAAAATAATTTTGTAAATTTTAATTACACACAAATAAATACTCTCTAGTGCCTCGGCAAACACAGCCTTCCTGGAGTCAATACAAAATTAAAAGAAAACATAATTCTTAAATATACAAATCATTTAAAATAATAAACTTATTAACAAATCAAAACTGTTCACTTTACAATAAGGCTTTCCAATTACACTCCTTATTTAAACCCTTGGGAGTCAATATATCAAATTTAAGAATAAAAATTGTCTCCTTAAAGAGTAATTTGTTCTTTGAAGCAACAGCATCCCTTTCAAAAACCTGTTCTAAAATACATGCTTTCAAATCAGAAAACATTCCCCCATGAACCAACTTAAAATGCATGACAACTGGATTATCATAATTTTTTTTTTTGTTTTTTATGTCTCTAATATGCTCCTGCAATCTCACCTTAAAACTTATGTTAGTTTCTCCTATATAAAAGAGACTGTATGAGCAGGAAAGTGCATATACTACCCCTTTTGTAGTACAAGTATGGGATGCTGATAGGCAAAATTTAACCCCATTATTTTTTCAAAAAATCTCACCATATATTTACATATAGAGCACTTTCCAGATTGACTTGCCCCACATATATCCAGTCTTCTATCTCAAATTTCATTAGAAGGGATATATAAATTATGTACCATCATGTCCTGACATTTATACTCATTTTATATGATATCATGGGGAGTTTGTACAGATTTGTAACACTGTTTTTTCCTTTAAACAAACAAAAAGCCCAGTAATATTTCATAATATTTACTACTTCTGAGTTAAAAACATTAAAACTAGTAACAAAATAAAATTTTCAATCTCCTCTACTTGCTAATTCATTTACCTTAAAATTATCATTTCTACCACCCATATCACATTTATCCTCTTGTGGTTCAAATAACTTCTTTAAAGACTGTATAATTAATTCTTCACTATAACATCTTTGTTTAAAAACAATACATGTACATATTATTTCATCTTGTAGTACTTCAGGACTACTACATAACCTACTGACCCTCAACAATTCATTATATGGTAAAGTATTTAACACATGCAAAGAATGACAACTTTTACTGTCAAGGAAATGTGCTCCATCATCTAACTTCCTATGGATTTTAGTGTTAACCTTATTATCAGTAATATCCAACTCCAAATCCAGGAAAGTTACAACTTTCGCTGTTTGTAAACCATCAAATTGGAGGCCAAAGTGATTAACTTGAAGATCTTTTACAAAATACTCAATTAAATTGACACACCCCCACATAAAAAAATCAAATCATCAATAAATCTACAATACGAAGCTACAAATTTTCTAAAAAAAAAAACGCTCATCCTATACAAAGAAATCAACTTCAAATAAATCCATAACTAAATTAGCATACATAGGTGCAAAGGATGCACCCATAGCTGTCCCCTGCAACTGATAAATACACTGATTAAAGTAAAAAAGAATATTAGTTAAACTAAAATATAATAACTCAATAACATAATCGCTCACTGGGCTTGCACCAAGAAAAAAATCTTAAAGTTTCTAAGCCTACCATATGTGAAATACTAGTATAAAGGCTTTTAACATCAATAACAATCCAAAAATAATTTTCTTCACATTTCATAGTCTTAACTTTCTCTAAAAAATCAAAATAATATTTAATGTAAGAGTCTAGCTTTACCACATATTTTAGTAAATATAAATGAGTATTTTCCTATACCATGTAAAAATATTTTTCAGCTGCTACTACTGGACAACTGGGGGGTGGAGTATGTAAAAATATTTTTCAGCTGCTACTACTGGACAACTGGGGGGTGGACTTTTATGGATTTGAGGCAGGCAATAGAATTTAGCTAAAGAACTACCTTCTATTTTAAATTTTACATCATCTTGTTTCGTAAGGTAGCCCAGCCTGTAACCTTTATCGACTAATTCTATAAAATTTTCCGTGGCTTTGTGATATTCCTTTTCCTCTACTATTTTATCAACTGTTTTGTCCAACAGATGGTCCATACACATTTTAAAATATGGTGTATGATGAAAGACCACAATCTTCTGACCTTTGTCCGATAGCTTAATGACTATATCACATCTTTTACTTAAATTTAACAATGCTTTCCATTCACTTTTAGGTAAGTTATATTGCACTTTATTTTTTTCTGTATACAATTCCTGCAATCTAACCTCTAAAGCATACTTAACCCTTACTGAAAATTGCTGTATAATTTCATTACAAAAAGGAATAAACTTGCTTTTATATGGTACAGCTGACACAGCTAGTAAAAATAAGAATTTATATTATCTTCAGATTCAAAAGATTTACAGGAGAAAACATATCACAGTCATTGTTTTCACTTTCAAATGTATTAGACATAGTCTCCTCACATAATTCTTTCTTAGATTCAAAAAAATCTAACAAGTATAATTTTCTAAAAAGCTGAAACAATTCTATTTGTGAAACATGCTTTCTAGGCAGGACCGTTGGTACAAACTTCAGTCCACATTGCAAAACTGAAAGTTTAACATCAGAAAAACAAATGTCTGACAAATATACAATTAAATTGTTGAAATCCTTCACAGCAGTTTGCTTAATTAAACACCAAACATATTCTAAGTCAATATTTGGTTTTCCTACTGTTATATTTAAAAAAAAACTGTCCATCTTTGTTTCCCTCCTAGTGTGTTCTCTTTCCGTTCCTGTTCTATTCCCTGTTTCCCTCGTAGTGTGTTCTCTTTCCGTTCCTGTTCTATTCCCTGTTCTTATATTCTCCATACCTTCCTGGACCACGAAAATTATCCCTCCAATAATTCAGTTGTTTAGGTTGTGGCAATGGAGGGTAACCATTCTCTTCACCTTCCATTTCACCTGTACTATTCGTTGCTTCATAAGATATGAGTGAAACATTAATTTGCTTTTTCCACTTACCGGAAGTAACTAAATTAGTTCCCCGGTTGTTCTGACTGGTGAACTTTTTAAAGGCTCTCCCTGAACTATAATCACGGAGATCTCGTTCAAGTTTATTAATCTTTCTTTTTATAATATCACCCAATGCTTCTTCCAGTTTATCTTTTAAGAGAAAAAAGCAGTTGCTCAAAACGAGCAGCACCAAGCTGGCCAGATAGGGTAGGGCAAGACGCAGTAATTTCCTCCTTAAGCTTATGCTGTTTAACTGCATCTCTCTCTATCAAAATTTAAAACCATTTTTTCATACATTTGTGTCCTGCAGCAATTCATCTGGCTTCAAATTGTGCATCAATAGTGTCAGAATTATCTAAAGGAGTGGTAGGGCTTTTAGCAAATCGTAAGCCTCGTGATGTAATGTCTAAGTCTAAATATCTTTTTAAGTCCAAAATGTTTTAATACAAGACATTCTCTTTCATCAGTAACCTTTCTAATGAGTCAAATTTACCATGAAAATATGGTAAAAGATTAGCTGATTCAACTCTGCCCGCTCCTTGAAATGGATTACTCACGCTTCTCTTTCTGGCTTCATCCATTAATCTTTCCCAGGACCTTACAGACTCCATGCTCGTAGCTACCGAAGTGCCCTCCATGGAGCGGTCCCTAGTTGGTAAACCAGACTGCTGGATAGTTCTCTGTGTAGAATCCAAGAAATCATCATGAAAAATGCATGGCAGTTGTAAAGATGGGTCACTGGCCATTTATTCATAATTCAATAAAACACCAAAAACACGATAAAACATGATAAAATGAACCACTTGGCCAGTAGAAGAAACTGCACACAGCAAAAATAATTCTGTAAATTTTAATTACACACAAATAAATACTCACTAGTGCCTCGGCAAACACAGCCTTTCTGGATTCAATACAAAATGAAAAGAAAACACAATTCCTAAATATAGAAATCATTTAAAATAATCAACTTATTAACAAATCAAAACTCTTCAGTTTTACAATAAGGCTTTCCAATTACACTCCTTATTTAAACCCTTGGGAGTCAATGTATCAAATTTAAGAATAAAAATTGTCTCCTTAAAGAGTAATTTGTTCTTTGAAGCAACAGTATCCCTTTCAAAAACCTGTTCTAAAATACATGCTTTCAAATCAGAAAACACTCCATTAACCAAATTAAAATGCATAGCAACTGGATTATCATATATTTTTTTGTTTTTTATGTCTCTAATATGCTCCTGCAGTCTCACCTTAAAAATTATTTTAGTTTCTCTTATATAAAAGAGACTGCACAAGCAGGAAAGCACATGTACTACAATTGTGGGATGCTGTTTGGCAAAATTTAATCTCATTAATTTTTTCAAAAAATCTCACCACATATTTACATATAGACCACTTTCCACATGGACTTGTCCCACATATAGCCAGTCTTCTATCGAAAATTTCACTAGGAGGGACATATAAATTATGTACCACCATGTCCCTGACATTTCTAACCTTTTTATATGATATTAGTGGGAATTTGTACAGATTTTTAGCACTAACATGATGCAAACTGACAGAAGGGCACAAGCAGTCCCTACAATGATATAGGTGCATATGTGACCTCCAAAGAGGAGGGGTTAGGGGTCTTTCATGAAAAAATGCTCTCACTGCTGGGATGCTGGTGAGAGTGCCAAACACAAAGTGTGCCTGGATGATGGCTCTTCCAGATGGCTCTCTGATTAGGGAATCTGAGGGAAGATTTTCAGTGTCTGATGGGGAGAGACTTGATGGTCAGCAAGGCATAGAGGAAAATACGCTTAGAAAAATACAATCTGCAGGTGAGCCCTGTGACATCTGATAGTAGCTCTATTAAAATGTTTATGCACTTTGCACTTCTAGGAGTTGTAAACTTCACCTAAGCAACAAAGGCACTCTGTGTGCCTTTCACTGGGTGGTTCTGTCTTATCACATATACACCTGTAGAATGACTGTTGAGATGTTAAGAGATATGAAGAGAAGGGCATAGGCCCTAAAAGGTAAAAACAGAAGAAATGGGTTCTGATACGAAATCTATCAAACTTTTGCAATGAAGGTAGAAAAAAAGACAAAAGGGAAAAATGGAAACAACAGGGTCTCACAAGTGTGCTGAAGATAGACAATTTCTCAAACTAGCAGCTTGAAGTCATTTTCTCTTACTACATGAAACTATGGAAAAGAAGACCTGAACAGACTGCCAGCTATCACAGAAGATGGAGGCTATGAACTATTAACAAGCTTCCAGTAGTCCAGAATTTGATCCTGTCATTTCCCATTTGCCTACTGTATGACTCTGAGCAAGTTGCTTAACCAGACAGTGTTCCCAGACTGAGACTTAAAAAGGCCCATGTGAATCAGTGCTCCAATACAGCTAACAAAATACATCAAAAAGATAGTTA
The DNA here is from genome assembly GCF_019279795.1 of Protopterus annectens. Taxonomy (NCBI): domain Eukaryota; kingdom Metazoa; phylum Chordata; order Ceratodontiformes; family Protopteridae; genus Protopterus; species Protopterus annectens. The sequence goes on from NC_056727.1 coordinate 947,576,279, forward strand.
CCTCCAGTGCATGATGGGAAGGGAGTTCCAAGCAGCTTTTGAAGGATTTATCTGCACAGTAGTCCTAAAACATGTAGCATCAGTCCTGTTAGTTAACAAGAACTGTCCTCTTTTTATCAGGTTGCTACTTTTTATCATCACAGTGTGTACTTCCATGGAGGGATTAATTTGATACAGATTAAAGTCCTCTTCCACATATGAAGATAAGGTGAAAGATAAAGTCATCCTTTTTTATTACTGCCACTGTAAACATTAATCCGGAGCACCAAGTTTAATACACAATGCTTAAACACTCACTAAAACACTTTATCACCCAATCCTGGCTCTGTACTTGCATCACACCAGGCTGAAACATCACCCTTTCTCTTCTTCTAGTCATCATCTCCTCTTTTTCTTCCTATGTTACTCTTTCTCTCTTCTCATCTTTTCTATCACTCCTCCATCTTCTATACTGTCCACTATCTCCTCCATCTCTTTTAATAATAACTCATCTGTAAAATCTAATCCTAGCTCACTTCTGTAAACAAGCAAGCTCTCAGATTGTAAAACTTGCAGAAACACAATGTTAACCAGCTAGTTACAGAAAACTGTAAATACTGTACCATACAATAATGTTGTTTCTTCTGCCACCTCATTTGTATTATGTAAATATTGCATTGTTAATTCTTCTGCCATCATACTTGTTACTACAAACTGTGTATTACTGTACACGTATTAAATGACTTGTCATTGGAACTTTTCCCCCTGAATCTCCTCTGAAAATGGGTTTATGCCGAGTTGGACATTCAGGGTAAACAAATGTCAAACAAATAAAATAAAATAAATATTTGTGTAAAGTTACACTGTAAAGAGATTTTACCTACGGAATGATGTTGGTCTGAAGTACTCTGATTTACTATCAGTACGTAGGGCTGGGCTATGGGCTGAAGCTGGTCTGCTTGCTGCACAACTTTAAAATATTTTTCAATAAAATGCCTATAATCAAGCTGCATTAGAGAAGGTATGACCAACTTCAGTGCTAGAAGTAATGACAGATATTACACCTGAGAAGTGGAGACCTGCATCTGTTTCCTTTTCTGTATACTGATCCAGCTCTGTCTGATGCAAACAACAATTTTCATTTTTCCATTTATTTATTTTATTTTTATTTATTTATTTTACATTTGTTGCCGGGCTAGTCCTGCTGGATATATGTCCATTTTCAGTAGAGGTCCGGGGAGAAAAGCTCCACAAAACACAGTATTATTTATATTATATGACAGTTTACTCCTGAAAAGACTAGATCAGCAAAATGCACTCTTACTGTGATGCATCTAACCTGTTCTTAATTAAGTCAAAATAAGTGCAGTACAAGTTCAGTCATTAACGCTGGCACAGGAACCCCCAAAACATTTTACTGGGGTCATAGACTTTCTCTTTAAACAGTAATGTTGGTGATAGATTTCTTTTCACCCTTTAAGAGGTTGCAGAACACCTGTAGTGGAAGATTTTCATAGTTCATCATCACTGAAGCTTGAAGAGGGATTACATTTTTTCATAGCTAACCTGATTTCTTTTAGGTATTTTTTGCCACACCTGAAGTTATTGTCTCAAAGTGTTTCATATTCCTTAGTGTATTTTTGATTCTATGTTCTCTTGTTTAAATTTCCTTAAATTTACTCTGAAATAAAAAAAAGTCTGTAAAGAATTTAAACTTCAGATTTTGGTAGCCTTCATGATTTTCTTATGGTACTAAGTGTGATCTATGCTATAAGAGGGACCCTCATAAGAAAAGATTAACTAAGTCTCTTGGTATAATCTGTCTGTCACTGAGCACAATTACCAATGGATTTCCATGGGAAAGTTCTTATACCGGTACAGTGCTAAAAAAAAATTAATAATAATACTCCCTTTCTTTCACACATGCAATGAAATCTACTATCGGAAAAGCCTGCACTGATGGAGTAGAAGGATAAAGCCCTAACTACAGCCCAAGCAACCCACGTTTGATTAATAGCTTACCTAGATGACAGCACAAAGAGGGAATATAGATGTGCCCAGCCAAGGTGACAGTGGTTTTCACCCAGAGTTGCGCTGCAGCTCCAATGACAGGGCCTCAATGGAGCTCTTCATGCAGGAGGAGGAGATTGGGAGGATGCAGGCACAGCCATCCAAGCCAGTGATGGTAGCCCCTGTCAGCTTATGTGGAAGACCAGTCATGCTTGGATTAAGGGGATATAGACAGCCCTCAGGGTATTGCAAGTGCTCAGATCCCAACTAGGGGGTGGGGGGTGATCTCAGATAATATAAACATTTCTATAACATCAACATCCAACCTACATAAACCACTGCTGACAGATTCTGTTGACTGGATCCCAGTCTTTGAAGGCAGCAACCCTATCACTGTCCATTCAATTTTCCGTTGCATATTGTCTCTCATTCAGGACAGACGTTTTCCCCTTAAATAAATTAAACATAACATTGGATACTTCTAGATAAGTCTCCTACTAGAAGCCCAGAACAGTAGCACAAATAGTAGTCAATGCTGCAAAATCTACTCAGAACAGTATAACAAATAGCAGTCATTACTGTCAAAGGTGATGTATATAAGAGGCTAGACTAGCAAACCATATCATTCAAATCCCCACACCTATTCTGGTACTCATGAAATTGTCCACAGGTTATGTGGGCAGCCATAGCAAAAACTGCAAAGCCCTTCCCCAAGAAAACATTATCAGTATTCTTAACCTAATTTTTACTAGGACAACTATCCTTACTTCCAACTTCAATAACACTACCTCTTCCAGCACTTCCTCCTTGTCACACTACACTGCTAAAGCTCCACAATTAACTTGTATGCTATTAACTACACAGGAAGCTGACACATACTGCAATAACTGATATGATGAAATCATCCTACTCACACATTCTACAAAATAAAATTCCTTCATTGGCTAATCTAATTAGTACAACACCAACAAAACAAGGAGAGACCACCAGTACCAGCAAAACACCAAAAATAAAAAATATAGCATCAGAAGGATATGAATAATGAGAAATATAATGGAATGACCGTCTCTATAAAATCGCAAGCAAATTTTAATTAACGCTTTGCTGTAATCAACGTGTTTTCATCCTAGTCAGAATGGCATCATCAGATAACAAAGCCTATATACAATACCTCTTAAATACTTTATCTTAGTTCAAAAAATGAATCAAATCACCTAATCAACCAATAGAAACTCTGGAACACGATCAGAACATGAACATCTAATTACTAATCTTCATATACTACATGAGGACAAATATAAAACTACAAATATTATCTAATAAAATACCATTAAAGACTAGCACTCCTAAAATTATCCAAAAATTAGATATTACTAATTAAATTAAATTAAAGGATTAATGCCAAAAGCATGAAAAATAATAAAATATTATTAAAAAAATAAATATTATTAAAAATGAACCAACAGCGACATCCAGTGGAGGCACAAGTTAAATACAATCAAAGAGCTAGAAATAAAATATTCATATTAACAAATAACACCTACTAAAATATAACACTTATGTGAAATATAAGTATCCTATTATAACCTGGCAGACCTTAATTTTAAAACGGGGACCATAGAAACATTTTAATTTAATCCTGGTGTTTTATTAGCTTCCAACACCAACTGCCAATAAAGTTTTCTATACTCTATTATCGTCTTCCATGGTCCCTCCCTTGGGACTTTATCCTCCACTTCTAACACAAAAAACATAAAACCTCCCTTAGTACAATACAAAGTGTGGCTGTAAAGTGCATTTTTTGTGTCCCTGTTATTGATTTCATTTATATGTTCACATATTCTCTTTTTTAATTTGCGTACTGTTTTCTCTACTTAAAATGTGTCACATTTTTTACACAGGGCTAAATAAATCATCCCTGTACTGTTACAATTAGAATAGGTCACAGCCTCAATATACCTGTCACTTGCTGTAACATATATAGCTTCTGTATTCAAAATAAAGGGGCATTGGGTGCAGCCCCACATTTGTAGGTACCTGCTTTTCTATTCCCCTTCTCAAGAATACTGTTATTCTCAAATAGGTCCTTAATATTCTTTCCCTTCTTGTATACAAATTTCAATGGCTCCTTAAAAATCTTGTTTAAGTCTGAATAGGAAGCAAACCTAGACCAATTATTCATTATAACCTGCCTAATAATGTGCGCATCATTATTAAAATTCATTATATAGGAACCTTTACAGTTTTCATCCTCACCTTCTTTAATACCCCTTTGGTCCCACACTATATTCTCCCAGGATTCCTATCCTGTTCTTTTCCCAAAATAGGACTATATTTACCTTGTCTTTCTTTTTTTACTTCATCCATAACCTCTTCACTTAATTTTATAGGGTATTTCCTTTTCATAAACATATCTTTAAGCTTAGAATACTCATCTATAAAATCTTGGTCATCAAACGGCATCCTTGATCCACATATAAATTGGCCCTTCAATTTCCTAGACAAAAAGGGATGGAGTTGTTTGCTGATAGTGTTCGTAAAAACACAAATTTTTTCCAATGATAAAGTCAATTTAGTTATGGATTTCATGGGAATTGTTTTGGATCACAATTATATATTTTTTGAAGGGGAATACTTCAAACAGTATAAAGGTGTGGCTATGGGTACATCTTGTGCTCCCATTTATGCCAATTTGGTCCTTTTAGAGTGGGAGAATAACAAGGTGTTTAGGAGTGAATTTTTTCAGTATGTAAAACTATATGTCCATTTTCTGGATGATATTTTCATCCTTTGGACTGGTACAGAGGTATCGCTTCAGGAATTTATTGATTATTTGAATGGAACTACCAGCTTTTTGAGATTTGCTTATGCAAGTAATATTAGTGGTATTAACTATTTAGACACATTTATTCAGAAGGTTGACAATGGGTTTAAATCTAATGTGTTTAGGAAACCCACTTTCAGCAATTCATATTTGGAGTATACCAGTAGCCAACCCCTCATCAAAAGAGGAGTATAGTCAAAGGGCAACTAGTTATAGTTGCCCGGATGACATCTAAGGTAGAAGAACTTAACGGTGAGTTAAAAAAAGTGGCTGACATATTTTTTGAAAGAGGGTATACAAGTAAGCTTGTTTATGATAATATGGAATATGTGCGAAAAGAGTGGGGTAATAAACATAAACCCCGTCTGGATATTCCATCTATTGAAGGGGATGTTACAGGTGAGCAAGAAAGGGAAAGAGATAAAGACTTTGAGAGAGCTACGGTTAGACCCTTTTGGGGTAGGGCACATGAAGTTAGGAAAATTGTAGAAAATAATTGGGCAATTTTAAGAAATAATCCAGCTTTATGGTCTGTAGTAGATTCCAAACCAAATTTTGTTTTTAAGACAGGAGTAAACCCCAAGAAATGCTCTGAAGGAGTTTCAAGAAGTAAGAATGTTTCTAAATATGGTACGTCAAGATGTGGGGCATGTTCACAATGTAAACACATATGTGGCAATGAGAACTACATTGTAGCCAATATGTTAAAAACTCCAGTATGCTTTGTTAGGGGTAACTGTCAGACAACTGGTGTGATATACCTGGCCATGTGTAAATCCTGTCCCGGGTTTTACGTAGGGAAAAACGAGAGACATTTAATGGACAGGATTTATGAACATTTTTATCAGATTTCTACATGTAACAATAATAATGCACTTTATAAATATTCTACCACTTGTGTAGAATATTCAAATTTCCTGTTTGGAATTTTAGAACGGGTTACACCTAACCCTGGGGGGGGGGGTGGTTTTAGAAGTTACATAGAAGAGAGGGAGGTCAAATATCAGATAAAATTACAAGCAAGCCATTTTCCAAGGTTGAATGAAATGATCTCCCTTAAACCTATTCTTCATAGAAAAGCTGTTTTAGGACAGCTAGGTGTAGGGATGTAGGTAAAAGTGTATTTATTGTCCATTGTCCATTTTAAACAACTGTTGATAGTGTATAGTTAATGGTTTTACTGTGGTTTTAGGATGGGCACTTTAATGTTTAATTAAATGTCTGATGTCTTTTAATAATTAATAATGAGTATATAAATTAATTGAGTGGCCTTTTAAAATTGATTCTGATGAAGTCCCTGTTTCAGGGGATGAAAGTGCTCAATCAATGTCTCTTTAGTTTTGTGTAAATAAATAAATATTTTTGCTGTTTTAAGAATTCCTGCTGCTGGTGATGTTTTTATATTTTTGTTTGCCAGTTTACACACTGTGTTTGCTCCTTTTTGTGTGTTTTAGAAAGGGAAACGTAACAGAATGGGAAGAGGCCAAGAATTTATTTGCACTGCAGGTTAGAGACTGCCTTCCCTATCAAGGACTGATATCAGAGTATAGGCAAAGAGAAAGAAACGGGGTGTCCTAAATGAAAGACCAGCACTGGTAGAGTTTTTAATAGAATGTAGAACAGAAGCTGCCATTAAAAAAGGAATAATTAGTACAGCATATAAAATATTGCCTGATAATTATAAGAATCAATCAGAGGAGCTTAGCAAGGATTGGGAAGAGAGACTGGATAAGCAATTCACAAAGAGAATCAATGGGGGGGTTATAAGTTTATCTCTGTAATATGCAACAAAGTCAAGAAGATTTAGGATCTTTGCCTGGAAGTGTTTACATAGGTATTTTTATACCCCAAGTAGACTCCAAAGAATTTTTCCTCACATGGGTGATGGACAAGAAAAAGGTGGCTAGGAACATATTTTTTGGGACTGAAATGAGCTAGCAGACTTTAGGGATTCTCTGCGAACCACTATGTCAGAGATGCTGGGTGAGTGGATTGGATTGACTGCAGAGATTATTTTTTTGAGCTATGATACAGAATCAGAATTGCCTAGACATAGTAAAGCCTTGCTGAGTCTAATTATGGTGGCTGCCAAAAAAGCAATTCTTAGAAAATGGAAATCAAAGTCTAGACCAACTTTATCAGAAGTAGTGAATATAGTAACAGAGATAAACATCTGGAATTGGGATCTTTAGAAAAGGGACAGAGCAAATTACATAGAAAAATGGGAATTGTGGGAACAATATATGCAGAGAAAGAATGAGGTTTAGGAGGCAGGATTTGAATGATCCATAAAATGCTTAACTGACAATGACTGGATAGATTATAAGTGATATATAATGTTTGCAACTACAGTTGTTTCAATGGTGTCTGTGATGTATAATGTTTGCAGCTAAAGTGGTGTCAATGTTGTTTTTCATTTATATAAATGTAAGATTGCCTATGTCATATATGATAATTTAATAAAGATGTTTATTGAAAAAATATATAATTTCCTTAGAACTGTTTCTCCCCAAAACATTTCCAACAAAGTGTTCTAGTTCTATAGGGAATTTTTTTTAATTTGTCTGCTCGTTAAGTCTCTGAAATACATGTTCCTGATTACCTCTCTCTTTCTTATCACACCTCCAGTATTTGCTATCTACCTGAGGAAAATTATTATTTGACATTTGTTTGGGGGTATAAAAATAGGGTTTATATCATATGTGTCGAATCCCAGTTAACTGAACGGCCAGATCACCGAGTTTTTTCCTAGGGAAAAAATTTGGTTGGCTGTTGCTGTGGATTTGTACTTTTCCCCATTGTAGTGCGATCTCAGAGTTAGTACATTTACTTAGGGGGGGGTGTGTGGGGTGAAGCCCCCCAGTTTCTAATGTTTGTACTGGTGTGTTGTGTGTAGTTGGCTTACCGATTTCTTTCCCTAGGAAAGAAATTGGTGATCTGGCCATTTGGTTATCTGGGAGTTCGACATATATGTCGATGAAACGGTGTTCGGCTTTATGCCATTTCGAGTTCTTGATCTAGACCCTAAAAATACCTATGCAAAAACTACCAAGCAAAAGTCCTAAACCTTCTGGACTTTGTTGCACACTTAGGAGCCATACAGATATCATCCCTTTGATCCTTTGTAAATTGCTTTTTGATTCTCTCTTCCTGATCTTTTCTAACCTCCTCTAGTTAATTTGTACAGTTATTATGCAATATGATTTAGTCTTATAGTTATTATGCAGCATTTTATATGCCTTACTAATAATTATCCTTTTTAACAGTAGGTTCCGGTCTAGCATCAACAAATACCACTACCAGAGCTGGTCTTTCACTTAGCACTCCCTTATCCCTTTCTCTTTGGCTATATTCTGTTAACACTCCTTAGTAGGAAAGACAGTCTCTAACTTGCACTCCAAACTTCTGCTTGCCCTCATCCCACTCTATTATCTTTCCTTCTCTAGTTAATTGCTCCCAGTACTTTGGTTCCTTTACTAATTTTCTCAGGTAAATTCCAGTCCCACTCTTGCCTATTTTATAATCCCATGCTTGCAGCCCTCCCTATTGGTAAAATATCCTTTCTCCACTCCCATGTTGGCTTAGTGCAGAGAATACTTTACACTATTTTATGAATATAATTGCATGGTTATTATTCTCCTTAAGGCCATGCATCCAAAACACTAATTACACTGCAGTAGCCCAAGAACACAACATTATATTAACTTTAACTTGCTTCTTTCCAGCCTTACCTTGCCTTGTTACACTGTAAAGAGTGGATACCTTACACCTACAAAAAATACTTACTAGCTTTAATATCTTTAACATAAACAGCTGCCAAAGATAATACTTCCCCCCACCTCACATTTAAAATACTGACTGTATACTTACAGAAAAAAGCTGCTCTGCAGTATAACATGCAATTTACATCATACAATTTCTATACAAATATTAAGAACAAAGAGTGTTTAACTTATGGTTACTTCTTCAGTGTTATTATAAACACTAATGACATAAATGTGGTATATGCTTTACAGTTAATCCACCAGTTTAACACAGTCAACTAAATTACATTCTTGTTTCTTCTTGGAAAGTTACATTTCACATATATAGTCCTATATCTGATGGGACTGATGCTTTACAGTCTTTCATTTATTTACCGATTTCACAATGTTGCTGGTTCTCTTGATCATCTCCATCTCCCAACAGCAGTCTCTGGTACCAAATCCAAGCTACTCTTAAATCTTCTAGTCAGCTATTGCCCATTTTATTCTGTTTCTCATGCATTTTCCTTTGGAATAATGGGAAAAAAAGCTTCACTGGCAAAGCTACTCTGTTGGTTTTGCTATTGTCAGAAGAGTTAGAAGCAGAGTCACCTTCTGCTTGCTGGTTCACTCTTTGTTGGATATACTTTTTGTAATTCCTCCTTGCCCTGTTCTGCATCAAAAATATATTTAATCCTCATATTCCCTGCACACTACTCTATCAGAGATACTGGGTGAGCTAACTGGTTTATCTAGGGAAATGACTTTTTTGAACTATGATACAGAATTGGAATTTCCTACACATAGTAAGGCCTTGGTGAGTCTAATTATGGTGGCTGCCAAAAAACAATTACTAGAAAATGGAAATCAAAGTCTAAACCAACTGTTCTGGAAGTAGTGAATATAGTTACAGAGATAAAACAACTGGAATGGGGATCTTTAGAAAAGGGTAGGAGCAAATTACAAAGGAAAAATGGGAGTTGTAGGAACAATATATACAGGGCAAGAATGGGGTTTAAAAAAATGCAGGATTTGAATGAGCTCTGTAATGTCTGATTGACTGATTGAGTAGATTACAAGTGATGTATAATGTCTGCAACTAAAATTATGTCAATATGGTTTGTGATGTATAATGCTTGCAACTAAGATTATGTCAATATGGTTTGTTTTTATTTATGTAAATGTAGTATTGCCTATGTCATAAGTGATAATTTAATAAAGATGTTTCATGTTAAAAAAAAAGAATAAACTAAATGAAGAACACAGAACAACAGCCACTGTTTAAATACTGATCACAGACAGTTTGCTTTAGCATTTTAAAATATCAGCTGCTTATGTTATCAGTCTGAAGGGAATTTGTTATAGGATCTTAGGCTGTTTTAATAAGCTGTCTTGGAAAAAATGTATTCATAGTACTAAATACAGTTTGTACATAAAAGTACCACTATAGCAATCTGTAAAAAGGTACCAAATACTGCAGCTGTTTCATGGTATACTTACAGAGCAATGAAGAAATTCATCCTGGTGTGTTCACTTAAACTGAATCCAGCCCTCTTGAAGTAAACAAAAGTCATTGCCAAAAGATACTATTAAAAAAAAAAGTATGGCTTCAGCAACATATATGCATTATAGTACAAGGCAAGTAGCACAAGTTGTATTCTGTCAATTACTCACCGTGTCAGCAGATCTTCAAGAATAACTTTTGCTGAAAAAAAAAAACAGCTCTTTTTAACAGCAGCATTGATCATTCAAAAATCTACTGTTATGGTGAGTTTACTTACACTATGTTCATCATATTAATCACTGTTGTAGTAGCCTTAGCTACATGAGTAGTATACCACAGCTTAGTACAACTGTATAAAGGGAAGGGTCTGGTAGCCCATGAAGAATGGTCCTAGCAAACTCTCATCTAGCTCAAGAGAAGGACTCACGCTTGTAATATCTTGTAAACATATGTGAAGAGGACCAAGTTGCGGCTTCTAGAATACCTTTATAGCTTTGTTGTGGCAGGTATAACAAAATTAAGACAATCATTTGGAAATAGTCTGTTTTGACACTGGTTGTCCCTTCTTCTCACCTTCACAAGAAATGAGCAACTGATCTGAAGATCAGAAAGATTTACTTCTGTCAAGGTTGTATCTGAGTTGTCTGTAGGCATCCCAGGTATGGTGTATCCTTTCTCCCTCATTTTTAGGTTCAGGAAAGAAATTGGGAAGATGGATAGTTAAAGTAAACTTGGATAACACGTTAGGAATAAAAGAAGGATTAGTTCTCAAAAAACCTTGTCTCTGTGGAAAATGAGATAGGGTTGACTCATCATAAGAGCTTGCAACTCAGACAGCCTTCTTGCAGAGGTGAAGCAATCAGTAAAACTGTTTTCCATATTAAGAACCTCAAGTTAGCCAAGGTAGCTGGTTTATGGAGCAAGTGTTAGCTTCTTTAATGCAAAATTAACATCCCAAAGAAGAGCCACTGGTTTTCATGCAAGTCTCTTACGCAAAACCTCTTTCAAATACATTTTCATATGAGAATGCATTGAAAGAGGAAGATCCATGAACAGACATGTTAAAATGGCTGATAAATGGACCTTGATGGAGGAATAAGAAAGGTCATAGAATAGTAACTCACACAAATATTGTAAAACCAGAGACTAACTAGCCCTGACTGGCTGCCAATGTTGTTGGCACCAATTAGAAAATATTTTCCATTTGCTAATATACTAGTAGTAGGCTTTATTGCCTCCATCAGTACCTGATACACATCCTCTGTAAACAGGTGCTTAGAGGAAATTAAAACATTATTATCCAGGCAGTCAGTTAAAGTTGACTGGGGTTAGGTGTATGCAACATCTCTGACTTTGAGTAGATCCATTCTGCAAAGAAGCTTGTGGTAAGTGCTCCTGGCCATTTCCAAATGAAAGGAGAGCCTGGGCCAGAAGGGAGTCAGCACAATGATTTTAGGAAATTCCTTCTGAATCTTCAGATGTACCCTGGATATCAGTGTAAAGGGTGGAAAAGCATACAGGAGCATTCCTGTCTTCCAGGCCCTCTTGCATGGAGTCCCAGAGCAGAATCTTGCCAGCTGACGGTTCACACAGAAGGCAAATAGGTCTACTTGAGGAACTCTCACAGATGGATCAAATCTTGGAAGACCCTTAATCTAGTTTCCATTTGTGAGGGACTGCCCTTGTCCTGCTCAGCTAGTCTGCCACACAGTTTTGCTCTGAAAAAACGCAGGATGTCTGTTAAGTGAAACTGTGGTGTGAAGCTATATCTCAAGCTAAAATGGCAAGTCTACTGAGGAGGTAAGACCTGGTTCCCCCTTGCTTGTTGCTGTAACACATGACTGTGGCAATGTCTGTAACAGCTTGAAGAGGTTCACGGGAACCAAAGATGATTCGGAGAGTTCAGTGGCTTGATCAGGGCAAACATTTCTTTTATATTTATGTGCTTGTGCACACCTTGCACTTTTATCCCTCCTGAAACTGCACCCCAAGCAAAGTCCAAGATGTCTGTAGTGATTGATTGTTTTGGAGCAGGGCATGAGAAGGGGAAACCTGGGTTTAGGGAAATTTGCTGTCGCTGCCAAGTTATTTCTCTTCTCACAAACCCCAACACTGGAATTTGAAAGGACAAAGGATGTAGATAGGGGGACTAAAGAGACTTCAGATACCATTGTGTATTTCTTCTATTTCTTGTATTATGAGAATCACAGATGCCATGAGACTCATAATCTTGAGGGATTTTCTCACAGTAGTCTGAATGGAAAATGTTAGAAATAGGCAGAGATATAGATCTACTTTTTTCTGGATGAAAAGCTTTTTAAACTGAGGTGTCTAGCTGATACCCTAGGAAAACAATCCTGTGTGAAGCAGTCATAAAAGACTTTTGAATGTACCCTTGGAATCCCAGCTTCTGTAAGAGATGTCTCACTGAAGTAAGAAATTCTTGACACTTTGAAAAATACTCTGGAAAGATAAGCAAGTTATCTAAATATGGAAAAAATGGATACCCTGTAGCCTGCACTGAGCTGTAACTGGAGCTAGACAATTTGTGAACACTTTTGTTGCAGTGGATAGGCCAAAGGGATAAGGCAGAGAAGTGATAATGTGATCCAGATACACAAAACCTTAAGATGTCTAGCTGAGTAGGGGTGTGATGACATGTATCTTTTAAATCTAGTGTTATCAGGAAAGTTAAATATGGAAGAAGCAGATTTTAAAAGTGACAGTATTTTGAGCTTGAGCACTATCACAAATAGGTTTAAGAAAGAAAAATCCAGAACTGGTCTTCAAGCATCTTCTTTCTTTGGCACTACAAACATCCTTGAATAAAAAACATTCCCAAGATGGGAAGGAAGAACTGGTTCTGTCACTCCCTGAGACACCATGTGTTGAAGGACAGGGAGAAACAGGGGAGTCTTTTCTTGTGGATGAGAAACTACCCCCTAGAAAGGAGGGAGTTCTTCCCATTGCTATCTGTAACCTTGATGAATGATCTTCAGAAAGTACAGTTGTGTACACTTACCATAAATGTAGATGTTCAAGTGTATTCACTGTTGCAGTCATCACACTTGGGTTATCCTGCCAGGGGTAGCCCTCAGTCGGCCCGAATACCAGAGGCTTAGTATTTCTGTGTCAGTTGCTGTCGCTCCAGGACTGACGTCAGGTTGTCAATGGCACAAAATCAGGTAGCCAATGCCATTACATCAGTTTTTCTTGCCCCAAAAGTCAGGAGCCCCCAAGTAGGGAGCTAGGTTATGGTGGAAGAACACCACCAGTAGAAAGTAAATACCAAAAATCCTTGTAGAGAGTGAGGAAGAGCGAGAGTGAGAGAGACAAGGTGGGTGGAGGGTGGGAAACCAGGACTGCAACAGTGAATACACTCGAACATCTACATTTATAATAAGTGTACACAACTGTACTATGTTCTTCCTGTTTCACTGTTGCAGTCATCACACTTGGATTGATTCCCAAAGCTGAAGTAAAGGGTGGAGGCAGTCAAGAAGAGTTGGGGCTGGCTAGTATGCCCTGCAAGACTGCAGTTGCAAAGCCTTTGGAAAAGATAGGCAGATGGTAATGCTTGGTGAAGGTATGAACAGAACTCCATGTTGCAGTCTCCAGGATGTCCCTGGTAGGGACCCCTCTGAGGAAAGCTGCAGAGGTGGAGGTTGCCCTTGTGGTATGTGTCCTGACCCCCTGTGGGGTTGGCTTCCCATGGTGTTTGTAACAGAAATGGATACAGTGTGCTATCCATCTGGAAATGGTTTATTTGGATATGGCCTTGCCCTCTGCCCCTGCTGCAAAGCTGACTAGCAACTGATCAGTTTTCCTAAAAGGCTTAGTCCTATCCAGGTAGAATCTGAGCTGTCTGTGCACATTTAAAGAGTGCAGGATCCTTTCCTCCTTATTTTGAGGGTTGGGGAAAAAGGTGGGCAAATGAATAGATTGGTTGAGAGCCACACCTGACATGAAGGTTGGGTTAGTCCTAAGATAGACCCTGTCAGCATGAAAAATGATGAAGGGTAACACAGCCATGAGTGCTTGTAGCTCAGAAACTCTTCTAGCTGAAGTGATGTCCAGAAGCAAGGCTGTTTTCCAAGAGATGAATTTTAACTCTGCTGAAGCAGCAGGCTAAAGGGGGGGGGGGGGGTAATGTGAGCTTTTCCAACACAAAATTTAAGTCCCAAGCTGGGGTAGGAGCTCTTCTTGTTAGCCATAAATTGTTAGCTCCTCTTAGAAACTGTTTGATAAGAGGGTGAGAAAAGAGTGGTGGCTCTGTGCTGTAATGGGCAGAAATGGCAGAGGCATGAATTTTAATAGAGGAGAAGGATAGGCCCTTGTGCAGTAGATCTGCTAGGTAATCCAGTATGAGAGGTAGGGAGGGCTGAGCTGCATAAGCTCCCTTAGCCTGGATCCAGGTGCAATACCTTTTCCACTTGTCAGCACAGGATTTTCTAGTGCTAGGGCATCTGACCTCACGTATAATGTCCAGGACTTGCTTGCTTAGGCTGGCAACTGGAGGAGAGGTCAGGGAATAAGCTAGGCTGCCAAGTTCAGGGTCTGCAATTGTGGATGCATGAATTCTCCATTCTGTTGGGTGAGGAGATTTGGGATCTGAGGTAGGTGCCAAGGAGGCAGGGCTGACAGACTGTGCAGCAGTGGGTGCCAGTGCTGGCATGGCCAGTCTGGGGCAATCAAGATTGCTCTTGGTTTTTCCTCCCTTATTTTGAGTAGTATCCTTGTGAGTAGAGGTAGAGAGGGAAATGCATAGATCGAGAGGTTTACCCATTGGAAGGATAGGACATCCACTTTCCAGGCCTTGTTGTGAGGTTCCCTGGTGCAGAATTTGCTGAGCTGGTGGTTGTTGTGGGAGGCAAATAAGTCCACCTTCAGGGTGCCCCATTTCTGGGTTAAGAGGTTGAAGGTGCTGTGGTCTAGCTGCTACTTGTGTGGGTCTAGGAGGTTTCTGCTTAAGTTGTCTGCCAGAGAGTTTTGGGGGCTTGGCAGGAATTGTGCTAGCAGGTGAATTTGCATGGCTGAAGCATATTCCAAAGGGCCATGGCTAGCCTGCAGAGGGGATAGGAGTGAGTTCCTCCCTGCTTGTTGATGTACCACATCACTGTGGTGTGGTCTATGCATGCTGCTGCCCACCAAAGAAAATCTTTCCTCAGGCAAGGTATCATAGGTATGATAGTTTCCAGGTCCTGACAGTGTTGACACCAAAGGCTTTTTAAGTACCATTGATGTTTCCTCATATGCAGTCTGGCATATGGAATGAGTAGAATGCAGGATGCCATGAACCCTAGAGCTTGCAGGATTTTCCTTGCAGATAACTGGGTTCTGGTGGCTAATTGAGATAAGTAGCCTGTCAGATAGGCTTGTTTTTCTGGAGTAAGGAATGCCATCTGGGATGATATGTCCAGGTTTGCTCCCAGGAATACATTTTTTTTGAGTGGGGACTAGTCTGGATTTCTTTTCGTTTATAGTGTACCCCAGGGAGGTCAGTAGGTCCTTCACAAAGGTCAGGTGCAGTAACAGCTTTTCCTGTCTGCCTGAATCAGGCAATCGTCTAAGTAGGGGTAAATTTGAATATTCCTTTGTCTGCAAAAAGCAATGGCAGGAGTCAGGCATTTTGTGTAGACTCTGGGGGCAGTGCATAAGCCAAAGGGAAGTGCAGAGAAATGAAAGTTCATAGATCCTGCCCTGAAACGTAGATATTTCCTGCAAGAATCCCTGATTGGGATGTGTAGCTAGGCCTCTTGTAGGTCTAGGGGTGGCTAACCAAGCATCCTTGGATAGCATAGGGAGAAGCTGCTGGAGGGTGAGCATTTTGAATTTTGGTATCACCAGGAAGGTGTTTAGAATAGATAGATTGAGGATTGGGTGCCAGGTGCCCTCTTTTCTGGGTACCAGGAAGAACCTGGAATAGAAACCTTGGCCTATCTGGTCTTTAGGATCAGGTTGTATTGCCCTCATAGAGAGCAGGGAATGGACTTGGTTTTGTGCCTCTGCCCACTGGTTTGGAGGAAGATCTGGGAACCCTTCTGGGGTTGGCAGTGTGTGGAAATAAAATTTGTATCCCTGAGACACTATGTTGAGTACCCATCGGTCATTGGTGATGGAAGCCCAGTTTTTTGCATGAAAGGAGAGTTTTCCTCCTAGGGGCACAAGCATGTGGGCTGAGGGGAAGGGGTGGAGTTGTAAAGTCATTGTGAGTTCTTTCCATAAGGGGGTGGCTTAGCACTCCTGCTTTTGATGTGGAGGAACTCCATTGCTTAAATCTCTGCATTCCCTGGGACTGATGTCTGGGGGTTCTGATTCCCCTAGATCTTGTCTGAGCTGGCCTTGAGGGGGCTGGAAAGGACCATTGTTTGGAGGGGCAATGCCTACTGAACCTCGGAGGCTGGACTTGCAAGAAGTCTTTAACTGTCTGCATAGATTTTGTTTTTTCTTCCATCTTTTTTTAAAACCTCTTCTGCCTTGGTGCCAAACAAACTGTCTTTGTGAAATGGTGCGTCCAATAGTTTTGATTTGACATGGTCTGGCAGGGTCTGTTCCTTTAGCCAAGCATGCCTTCTAAGCACAGAACCTGTGACTGCTGCCCTGCAGGATGCTTCTAGGGCATCAAAGCCACATTGCAAGGTGTGCTTAGTAACTTGGTTTGCAGAATGCATAAATTCTTTATTTTCTGCACAAGCTGGAAAGGTAGATAATTTTTGTTTTAGGAGTTCCATTGTATGTTTCTGGTATTTCAGCATGTGGAACTGACAATTTAGTGCTCTAATGGCAAGAGTTGCAGAGGTGTATACTTTTTTTACCCCATCTGTCTAAAGCTCGGGAATCCCTGTCTGAAGGGGTGGGATTCCTGGCTGTGGTTGCTTTTATTCCTTTAGGTCCCTGGGAGATGACCTCTGGGTCCGCAATGGGATTTTTGAAAAGATATTTGTGTGAGTCAGGGACTCTGTAATACCTGTCAGGTTTTATGGGAGCAGGTGGTAGGGTGTCAGGAGTTAAGCTAGATTCCATGAAAGCATCATCCACAACATCCAGGACATAAGGAATAGCTAAGGGTCTGTGCTGTGGTAAATCTAAAAATTCCCTGAGTCTCTTTTTGGACTGAGGATAATCCTGACATTCCCAATGGAAATGTTCTCTCAAATAATGTAGGGTTTCACCAAAAGAAAGATCCTCTGGAGGAGAGGCAGAGGGAATGGATTCCTCTGCATCTGAATCCTCATAAGCAGACAAGGGCATGTCTTCATATTCTGAAACCTCAAAGTCGACGGACTCCTGGTCTGATAAAACTGCTGGGGACAAGTCTCTTTTTCTTTTAGAAGGGGTAGGCTGGCTTCCCCTAATAAGCATGATAAGGTCTTCTGCCATTTTAAGCATTTGGGATTGAGGCATGGAAGCAGGTGCTTGAGTTTGGGTTGTCGGATTTTTAGGCGTAGTTCGTACCCTGGACCTTAGAAACTCAGTAGTTTTAGAAAGAACTGAAGACGCAAAAGAAGTCGTCAGTTTGTATAGAATATCGATAGTGCGAAGAACTTCCTCGGAAGCCAGTGCCTGCTCAGCAGCTCTAGACCCATCCAAGGTAGAAACATTTGCAGGATCCTTAATCAGCGAAGAGTCTTGCGGCATACCGGACTCCGAACGGGTCTCGGTAGCAGCCTGCGAATCCACAGAAGCAGGCATTAGAGGCTGCAAAAGCACCTCACTGAGGTGACTAGCTTAAAGGAAGCATCGTCGGCAGTTTTGGACCTGTGCGGTCTGTTTCTGTCTTTATCCTTACATTTTTTCAGAAGATCGGTAGTCGGATGGCTTATCGAAGCCATTTCGGAATACGGAGATCGAGAGCAAAAGTATTTAGCTACTATAAGGGCCCAACAACGTATCATCCTGGCATTGAACAAACCACAAAACCGACAGCAAGGGATGTTGTGTTCTGGGCCTAAACAGGTGACGCACTAAGAATGGAAATCTTGGTGTGGTATTTGCTTTCCACAGGCAAGACAATTGTTAACCTTTTCTGACATCGGTTAGAGCAAGAAAAAAGGATCCCCAATGGGGTACTTAGCTTTAGAAGACTTCAACTTCAATTTTGGAAATGAAAAACTCAAGTAGCGACCGGCCAGCACTCGTGTGAACTGCTTCTGCTTCGAGCTCCTCAGCAAGAAAGACTGATGTAATGGCATTGGCTGCCTGATTTTATGCCACTGACGACCTGACATCAGTCCTGGAGTGACAGCAACCGACGCAGAAATACTAAGCCTCTGGTATTCGGGCCGACTGAGGTCTACCCCTGGCAGAATAACCCAAGTGTGATGACTGCAACAGTGAAACACGAAGAACATCCCATTTGTCTGAAACTATTTGTTGCCAAAGAGAAAAGTGGAGATTCAGACTTTCTGGAAGGGAAAAAAGACTTCCAGGGTGGGAGGGGGGACAAGGTCCCTCAAACAGTCATTCTGACTTGTTGTCCTTGGTTTTGGGGGGGTTCCTGAATTCTTTTTACAACCCACTTGCCGTTTCTTCTTAAATGTCTGTTTACCCGCATTTTGGTGAGACATTTTTTTCTTTGCTGAAATTGGATGAAGGGTTAGGAATCACTTAGAAATTTTTAAAAAGGAGTGCTGAAAAAATTAGAGGTTTCTTTTATCAGCATACCCCTTTCAGCGCACTTTTTGATAACTTCTGCAGCAAAGAAACTAAAAACTAAATCTATATCCTAAAGGGAATTTAAAATTGCATTTTCATATCGTCTGGGATATTCTAAGAATGCAGTCAGGCAAACCTCCTCAAAACAGTACCTGTGGCCATAGCCCTGGAAGAAATACCAGCTGAGTTATACACACACACTGTAAACAATGAGTTATGACCTTTGAAATGGAAGAAGCTAAATAGTTTAAAGAAGATTTTCCTGACAATCAGAAACTGAAGACAAAACATTCCTCATACTTTCACAATTAGTCAGAATAAACTTTTAACATATCACTACCCAAAAGCCACAGGACCCGGCTGCCTCCAAGGAAGTAACAACTGCTGTGAATAATCCAAACACTTTGTTTATTATTATCAAAGCAGACAAAAGAATTAAAACGTTGATAGAAACAATATCTTGAGCGCTTTCGCTCGGTCAATACCGAGCTTCTTACTTCCTTGGAGGCAGCCGGGTCCTGTGGCTTTTGAGTAGTGTTTGATTTTTTGGCTTGACTCTGCTACATTTCTTTGTGCTTTTAACATATCAGCCTGACAACAATTCAAAATTCTGAAAATCAAAGTTGCAGAAGCATGCCCTTTTTCTCATACTTATCAATAATGCCTCTGTTCCTGTCAGAAGGCGCAGGACTGGAATTAACCAATATTTAGCAGTAGTAGAATTAACCAAAGCAATAACTGCTGGGGTCAGGTTTGGAATGATGAATAAAAACTTAAAAGATTCAGGAACGTTGTACATTGTATTTGCCTTTTTAGGGGCAACAGGCTGACTATCAGGAAAATTGCAGACACAGACACAGACACAGACACACACACACACACACACACACACACACACACACACACACACACACACACACACACACACACACACACACACACACACACACACACACACACACACACACACACACACCTTCCACAGGTGACAGAACTGGAGGCATGAGTCCAGGTTCTGGAAATTCCTTTTGTAACAGGTCATGGTATTTGAAACAGTAAAATGTAACACTAGCAGCTTGAAGAAAGAAGTAAAACCCAATAACGAAAAATACTTTATTCCATCATATGGTATTTTCTGATGGACTAAGAAACCACTGAAAACGCTAGCACATTTTGGAAATAGTCTCAGAGAACAATAAACCCCCACAGGGAGAATCAGAAACTGAGCTCCGGGATTAAATCAGAAAACTGTGGAGAAAACCCTGGGTCTCTCCCATCATTTTCCTGTCCAGCTTCAGAATCTTGAAACTCTTCAGAAAAGAAATATCTCTATTTTATCAGAAACTACCTTAAAAGAAAAATCAATAGCCTGAATAAAAACTTAAGCCAGACCCAATAAACTACTCCTGTCTAAAGAAATTTGAGGAAGAGTCGATACGTGTTTTGTTAACTGTTTCTTTTTGACAGGAAACAATGGTGCCAACAGTGTTTTTTTTGATGCCAGCAGCAGTTTCCCCAGGATGTGCACAACATTCCGACTAGACATAGAAGACTTCTCTGTTCCTTCTCCTAGGACCAATATGAATGACTTACCCTTGCCCACTAAATGGACCCCAACAGCTACAGAGGATGTGGCTAACCCCTGGTCTATAGTGGTTGCAGCTCTTACACTACAGAAATCTGGGTTAAAAGATTAGTGGACTGAAGAACAAGCTACTGCCACAGCAAAATCACCCATCTGCGGCTGAGACAAACTGCTAGCCTGCTGTGAGGGCAAATGCAGTTTGTATAACCTTTTCTTTTTTTGTGGCTAGAAGAAGGCCTGACCATGGGATCAATAGTTTTTTCCAATGTCAAGCTGAAATGGTGTCTCTTTCTCCATGGAAAACAAGCAGCAAGAGCTAGCAAAAATCTAAAGTCTTTAAAAGTCACTTTTTCACAGAAAAACACAGTAAAAAGCACTTTAAAACATTTTCCCAGCCCCCCCCTCGAAAAAAAAAATTTTAATCACTTTAAAAAAGTAGTTATGTACTCACCATAACATTCCATTTGTATTGTCCATTTTCATTCTTCCTCAACTAATGGGTTTGGCTCCGTTTCACCTGTTACACTAGCTTGTGGCCTCCAAAAAGTCTTTAGCTCCTTCCCTACCCATAAATTCACCAATCCCTAACATCCCTCACATCTTGTTTGCTTCTTGACAGGAACTCTATTATATGACATATCTGGAGCCCAACACAAAGAGCTGTCATGTCCTTGAAGTCTCTCGCTCCTCCAGAAGTCAGTCGTTAAAAAGGATGGGGGTTGATGGGTGGGGAGTTGAGGAAGAATGAAAATGGACAACACAGATGGAGCATTATGGTGAGTACATAACTTCTTTATCTGAAGCTGCCAATTTTCATTCATTCCTCTACTAATGGGACAGAGTCCCCAGCTACCTAAAATTCTAAGTGGACTCTAAGGAAGGATATTTCTGACTACAGTTGAGCTAAAGGCTGCTCTTCCCCTCGAGACCAAATCTACTTTGTAATGAGTGATAAAAGTATGAGGAATTGACCAAATTGCAGCTGCACATATATCGTCCCTAGAAGTTGTAGACTGGAACACAGAAGTTGTTGCCATAGATCTGGTTGAATGAGCCTTTACAGGTTTTAGTAAGGGGAGCTTCAACTTGTTATATACAAATGAAATGCAATCTGTCAACCATCTAGCTAGAGTTATCTTTGTAAATGATTTGCCCTATTTAGTATGTGCAAGGGAGATAAACAGTTGATCTGTCTTTTTAATTTCGTTTATTCTGTGTAGGTAGAAACGTAATTGTCTATGGATATCCAGTAAGTGCAGCATATATTCCCCTTTATTTGCAAATTTTGGAAATAATACTGGCAAGTTAATGGACTGGTTAATGTTGGATTCTGACACCACCTTAGGAAGGAAGCATTAGTATGTAATGTGACCCTATCCTTATGAAAAATCAAATATGGAGGCTTAAAAGATAATGCTTGAAGTTCTGAAATTCTTCTAGTAGATGTAATTGCAACTAGAAAGATAGTTTTCCAGGTCAGGAATTTAAGATCACATTTAGCTGCTGGTTCAAAGGGAGAATGCATTAAAGCGTGTAGTACCAAATTTAAATCCCACGGTGGAGTGGGGTCTTTATAAGGGGGGTTTAGCAGGAGAGTGCCTCTCAAAAAGGCTTCGCACAGCTTAGAGTAAGCCAGTGAAGAATTTTGAAATCCAATGTGAAAGTTAGAGATTGCCGCGAGTTGGACTTTTACAGTTGATGAACTAGCATCTCCAGTAAGTAGACTTGCCAAAAATTCCAGAACCGACTGAACTACGGCTGAGAAGGGGTCAATTTAATTTTGCTCTGCCCAACAAACGAGCCTTTTCAATGTACTCCTGTAGAGTTTCCTAGTAGAATGTTTATGGAAAGATAAAAGTATGGAATGGACAGGGGTAGAGAGCACTGGTTGTCTGGTTATTAAAGGAGTTGGAAAAATCATGCTGTTAGTTTGAGGTCTGAGATATCCGGATGAATGATGCCTGTTGGGTGGGACAGAAGGTCTGGATTTGGATCCAGAATCCAAGGCAGATACTGTAAGGTGAGACTAAAGGAAGGGAAACCAAATTTGTTGAGGCCAGTAAGGTGCAATGAGAATGACTTTGCTCTTCAACTGGCTGCTTTCTGCAGTAATTTGGAAATTAGCAGACTCTGAGGGTAAGCATACAGAAGACCGGGGGGGGGGGGGATTGTGGAGTAGAGCATTCCTTGGTGATTCCCCTGGTGGGGGGATTAGGGCAAAAAAAGCTGCTGCACTTGTTGTTTAGGGGAGAGGCAAAAAGATCGCAGTAAGGCTGGCCCCACTGACTGAAAATCACATCTGTCACTTTGTTGTTGATAGACCACTCGAGAGGTTTGTCTGCTATCACACTGGACTTCTCCAGAATATGCACTACTATTAGAAAGAGGTTGGAAGATATCACCCATTGCCACACTCTGACGGCTTCCCGACACAGGGGATAAGATCTGATTCCCCTTGTTTCTTTATGTACCAAACTACTGACATGTTGTCTGTCAGGACTGCAACTGTTCCGAGAGGAAGAGGGTCGTAGAATGCCTGCAAAGCCAAAAGCACCGCTCTCATCTCCAGAACATTGATATGCAAGTTGGCCTATTCGGGGAACAAGTGCTTGGACTGTTTTCCCCAGGAAATTTCCGCCCATCCAATCTGAGAAGCATCCATGGTCACTATGACCTTGGGCTGAGGGAATCTGAAAGGACAACCTTGTAATACCTGTTGCGACTGCATCCATCAGCAAAAGTATCTTATGCATACTTGAGTTATTCTTATCTTCGCTAACATAGGTTGAGAAAGCATTGACCATTGTATTGATACTATCCACTGTAGAATTCTCATGTGAATCTCGCTAAAGGAACTAAAATTATTGCCACTGACATTGACTCCAGAGCTTACATAATCAATCTGACTGAAATATCAATCTCTTCAATCACTGCAAATAACCTCCTTGAAGAATATCTCAAGCTTGCTGTTGAGGCCATAGCTTACCCAGTAAGTATTCCTATCAACACATCAGTCTCTGAATCATATGTCCCATGCATCTGGAAAAAGTCATGTTATCTCACTACACAAAGGAGGCAACTCCTCTGATCTATCTAACTACTGCCCCATTGCAGTCCTATCACCTTTGTCTAAAATACTTCAAAAAATATATCTATTTACAACTCATTAATTATCTTGTCCATAGCACACTACTGTCTCCAACACAGCATGGCTTCAGACCACATCACAGCACATCAATCGCTCTCTTATCCTTCATGAATACTATAAATTATGCTAGGGACTCTGGTCAACTTGTTTCTGCACTGTTTCTAGACCTCTCTAAGGCATTTGATACAGTCTCACACACTAAATGATTACACAAATTTTCCTCTCTTGGCGTTACATCATCTTCCCTTGCATGGTTCAAAAGTTATCTCACAGACAGACAACAGTAAGTTAAGTGGCATGGCTCTCTTTTTCCCTTTCTACCAAACATCACAGGGGTTCACCAAGGATCCATCTTTGGCCCAATTCTGTTGGAATATCTTTATAAATAATCTTCATTTATCCACTAAGAAATCCAAATTAATCCAATATGCTGAAGACTCAACTATTATTTGCTCATCAAATAACCTAACTGACCTGCAACTCATGATGCAAGAAGCTTTTTCATCTACTGAACTCTGGTTAAGCAACTCCCAATTGATACTTAACCCCAATAAAACAAAATTCACACTTTTAACATCAAAAGCCCTATCAAAAATTAGACATGCTCTACAGACTTTCTCCTTTTCTTAACCGATCCACCAGAATCACTCTTGCTAACACATACCTATTATCTTCCCTACTATATGGCGCAAATATCCTTACCAATCTCCAGATCTCCCTCTTATCTAAACTTGAAGCTTGCTACAATAAAATTGCAAAATTTGCCACATCTTCTCCCAGTTCTACTCACCACTGCACCTTTCTCTGTTCATTAGGATGGCTACAGCCACTGCAATGTCTCCCCTTCACACAACTCTTAACAGCCCACAACATTATATATAAACCCACTGTCTGCCCTGCTCTAGCCTCCATTCTTCCTATCTGCCTCCCCCTTGATCTCTAAGATCCAAAGAGAAACAAATTATATCAGTTCATAAACCCAGTAAAAATGCAAGAAAATGCCTCTACTCCCATCATATCGCCTATGCCTGGAATGATCTTCCAATCTTCTTTTTCTTTCGGCTGTTCCCATTAGGGGTAGCCACAGCGGATCATCTGTTTCCATTTCTTCCTGTCTTCTGCATCTTACTCTGTCACACCAACCACCTGCATGTCCTCTCTCACCACATCCATAATCCTTATCTTAGCCCTTCCTCTTTTCCTCTTTCCTGGCAGCTTCATCCTTAGCATCCTTTTCGCAATATACCCAGCATCCCTCCTCAGCACATGTGCAAACCAACGCAATCTCACCTCTCTGGCTTTGTCTCCAAACCGTCCAACCTGGGCTGACCCTCTAATATACTTATTCCTAATCCTGTCTACCCTCGTCACACCCAGTGCAAATCTTAACATCTTTAACTCTGCCACATCCAGCTCTAACTCCTGCCTTTTTGTCAATGCCACTGTCTCCAACCCATATAACATAGCTGGTCTCACTACCCTCTTGCAGACCTTCCCTTTCACTCTTACTGGTACTTGTCTGTCACACATCACTCGACACTCTTCTCCACCCACACCACCCTGCCTGTACACTCTTCTTCACCTCTCTTCCACACTCGCCATTACTCTGAACTGTTGATCCCAAGTATTTAAACTCATCCACCTTCGCCAACTCTACTTCCTGCAGCCTCACCATTTCTCTATCCTCCCTCTCATTCACACACATATATTCTGACTTAGTCCTGCTGACCTTCATTCCTCTCCTCTCTAGAGCATATCACCACCACTCCAGGGTCTCCTCAACCTGTTCCCTACTTTCACTACATATCACACTGTCATCTGCAAACATCATAGTCCACGGGGACTCCTGTCTGATCTCGTCTGTCAACCTGTCCATCACCACTGCAAATAAGAAAGGGCTCAGAGCTGAGGGAAATTGAAAAAGGGTGATTGTGAGGTGGAGTTCAGAGAAGAGTTAAGACAGGCACTGGGTGACAGTGAAGAGTTACCGAACAGCTGGGAAACTACAGCAGAGCTTGTAAGGGACACTGCTAGAAAGGTGCTTGGTGTGACATTTGGCTCCACCTTAAACGCATCTGTCACTCCCACTACAGATCTCACTGCTGTCACACTACCCTTGTACATATCCTGTATCACTCTTACATACTTCTCTGCCACTCCCGACTTCCTCATACAATACCACAACTCCTCTCTACGCACCCTGTCATATGCTTTCTCTAAGTCCACAATGACACAATGCAACTCCTTCTGACCTTCTCTGTACTTCTCCATCAATACTCTCAGAGCAAACATCGCATCTGTACTGCTCTTTCCTGGCATGAAACCATACTGCTGATCACTAATCATCACCTCCCTTCTTAACCTAGCTTCTACTACTCTTTCCCATAATTTCATGTTGTGACTGATCAATTTTATCCCTCTGTAGTTAACTACAGCTCTGCACAGCACCCTTATTCTTAACAATTGGTAACAAAATACTTTTCCTCCACTCCTCAGGCATCCTCTCACTTTCCAAGATTTCATTAAACAATCTGATTAAAAAATTCCACTGCCATTTCTCCTAAACACCTCCAAACTTCCACAGGTATGTCATCTGGACCAACGGTCTTTCCATTCATCATCCTCTTCATAGCTATACTTACTTCCTCCTTGCTAATCCATTGCACTTCCTGATTCACTATCCCCACATCATCCAACCTTCTCTCTCTCTCTCTCATTCTCTTCATTCATCAGCCCCTCAAAGTACTCTTTCCATCTGTTCAACACACTCTCCTCGCTTGTGAGTACGTTTCCCTCATTATCCTTTATCACCCTTACCTGCTGCACATCTTTCCTAGCTCGGTCCCTCTGTCTAGCCAGTCGGTACAGGTCCTTTTCTCCCTCCTTAGTGTCCATCCTTTCATACAACTCTCCATACACCTTATCCTTAGCCTTTGCCACCTTTCTCTTTGCAATGCACCTCATCTCCTTATACTTCTGTCTACTTTCATCTCTCTGACAATCCCACTTCTTCTTCGCCAACCTCTTTCTCTGTATACTCTCCTGTACTTCCCCATTCCACCACCAGGTCTCCTTGTCCTCTTTCCTCTGTCCAAATGTCACACCAAGCACCTTTCTAGCAGTGTCCCTTACTAGCTCTGCTGTAGTTTCCCAGCTGTTCGGTAACTCTTCACTGTCACCCAGTGCCTGTCTTAACTCTTCTCTGAACTCCACCTCACAATCACCCTTTTTCAATTTCCACCATTTGATCCTTGGTGCTGCCCTCACACTCCTCCTCCTCTTCTTGATCACCAAAGTCATTCTACAGACCACCATTCTATGCTGCCTAACTACACTTTCCCCCGTTACCACTTTACAAGCTCCAATCTCCTTCAAACTGGCCCTCCTGCATAGGATATAATCCACCTGTGTGCATCTCCCTCCACTCTTGTATGTCACCCTATGCTCCTCCCTCTTGTTAAAATACGTATTCACCACAGCCATGTCCATCCTTTTTGCAAAATCCACTACCATCTGACCTTCTGCATTCCTTTCCTTAACACCATACCTACCCATCACTTCCTCATCCCCCACTGTTCCCTTCACCAACATGCCCATTGAAATCTGCTCCGATCACCACTCTCTCACCCTTGGGTACAGTCATCACCACTTCATCCAACTCACTCCAAAATTTTTCTTTTTCATCCATCGCACACCCAACTTGCGGAGCATATGCACTAACAACATTCATCATTACACCATCAATTTCCAGCTTCATAAACATCACTGTATCTGACACTCTTTTCACCTCCAAAACACTCTTGGCATACTGTTCCTTCAGGATAAACCCTACCCCATTTCTCCTCCCATCCACACCGTGATAGAATAATTTGAACCTGCCTCCAATACACCTGGCCTTACTTCCCTTCCACCTGGTCTCTTGTACACACCATATATCAACCTTCCTTCTGTCCATCATATCAGCTAGCTCTCTCCCTATACCAGTCATACCGCCAACATTCAAAGTTCCTACCCTCACTACCACACTCCTAACCTTTCTCCTCTCTTCCTGCATTCGGGCATGCCTTCCCCCTCTTCTTCTCCTCCTCCTTCGGCCAACAGTAGCCCAATTTCCGCCAGCACCCTGTTGGCTAACAGTACTGGTGGCAGTCATTGTTAACCTGGGCCTCGACTGATCCGGTATGTAAATCTGTATTGTTTTCCACATATCTTATTTGGCAAATCTTTTATGCCGAATGCCCTTCCTGACGCAACCCTCCTCATTTATCCGGGCTTGGGACCAGCACAAAGAAATGCACTGGCTTGTGCATCCCCAGTGGCTGGGTTTGGAATGAGCTTCTAATAAATATTAGAAATAACTCTAACTTTCTCTCATTTAAAAATGCACTGAAAGAATTCTTAAGCAAAGCATGGATCTGTTCCTGCTCTAAGCCTACTTAGTTCTCTCTCTCTGCCTTGGCTATCTTTTACAACAGCCTTTTACACAACTTTGCCACCTCTGACTGTCTCCTCAACAACCTCTGCCCCTCACTATGTTTTCTTTGCATTCTCTCCCTCCTAATTTTTTTATTTATACTTACATGTTGACTGCACCTCTGTTACCACTCCGCATCTCACCTCTCTTCCCACATCTGCTACTCCTGTTGCACACACTGATTCCTTTCTTCATGCTCTTGTCTGCTACTTGCTTCCCCTTGTGCTGTCTGTCCTCCCTTTTTCCTATTCAATTAGTTAATCAAGATTGTAGTGGAGTTCCTAAATTTTATTGCCTTTGTGAATGTCTGGCATGTCTCTTCCAGTGCAATTTTATGACATGTACATTTTATTTGTATACGAATTATGTTGTAAAGTATTATTAAATACCATGTACCTTGGAGCTTTTCTCCCTTGGCCTTTGCTGAAAATGGGATCCTAGGACCCCAGTCAGACTTTCCCGGTAAACAAATGTCAAATAAATAAATAAATCAATTCTGGTACTGCAAATTATTTTTCTGACCTGCATCCTTATCATTTATACTCTTGAAAATGGAGCAGAAGTTACCTTAAATAGCATGTTCAACACAGACCCTATGAATTCTAATATTTAGGTCAGTTGTAAGTGAAACTTGTCGTAATGTATGCTTATTTCAAGATGTAAACAAGTCTGTAGTACCTGATCACATACTTCTATCAGTCAATGCCTGATTGAGGTGGTAATGAGCCAGTCATCAAGATATGGAAACACTCAGAATCTCTGCAGTCTCAAGTGAGCTGCTACTACTGCTATATATTTGGTGAACACCTTGGGGGTTGTGGTGAGGCCAAAGGGCAGTGCTCTGAAGTGATCATGACTGGCTCCCAGCCAGAAGTGTAAATACCTTCTGGATTGTCTGTGCATTTTTATGTGATAGTACACATCCTGAAAGTCTATCAATCATATCCAGTCATCTTTACCCAGAAAGGGCAGAATGGACTGAACCGTGACCATCCAGAACAGTGTGTGTCAAAATGACATGTTCAATACACTGAGATCCAAAACTGGCCTCCAGTCCCCTGTTTTCTTTGGCACTAAAAAGAATCTTGAGTAAGTTCCGGATTCTATTTGGTCTGGTGGGACCTCTTGAATGATTCTTTTTCTTAGCAGGTTTTGGATTTCTAGTGCTGGTGCTTTCCTCTGGCAGGGTGGAACATAAGGAAATTTTCTTATCAATGGAAGAGGTAGGGCAAAGGGAATTATATAACTTCTGGAAATAATTCTATGCACCCAATTGCCTTTTGTTATATCTAGCCAGGCTTGCTGGTGCAGAGATAAGTGACCCCCGACTGCCTCCACAGGTGGGGAATCAGGCCTCCTTTTAGGAATGCTAAAATGGTCTGTCAGAAAAGGAATCTCTAGACCCCTGGCTTTGTGGGCCTCCTCTGCCATGGGGGCACTGCCGTCCATTTTAGCTCCCCCCTTGCTTCTGGAGGAACTATTTCTACTTGTGTCCTGGAAAGGAGCATGGTATTTTCTGAACCACATTTTTTGACCTCCCCGTTGATTCCTGAAAAAGGTGCTTTGAGCGGTTGAAAAATGCACTCCCACTGCAGACAGGGTCTTTCCATCTTTCTCACACCTGGAGATTGTGTCCTTCACTGTGTGGCCAAACAAAGAAGTGTTGTCAAAAGGAGCATTGATGAACGAGGACTTGAAGGGCTCTGCAAAATCAGACAGACGCATCCAGGTTTGCCTCCTGATGGAAACACCTGAACCCATGGCCCTTTGACGTGCCTTCTGTAGCATGCAAGATAAGCCTCATGGATGAAATAGATATAGCTAGTAGGGTAGTCAACTGAGAGATTACTGAAGACTAAGCCTCAGCAGTTTTGGTTCCAGAAAGAGATTTTGATAGCTCTTTAATCAAATCTCTTTGAAGTGTCATAAAATGTGCCAGATAGTTCAGTGATCTGAGTGCAAAAGTAGCTGAAGAGTAAACACACTTCCCAAATGTGTCAATCGCCATAGACTCTCTGTCAGGAGGATGGACAGTGGAACTCTGTTAAGCAAGTTCCTTTTTTTGTATCTGCTGACCATTGTGGGTCTATATTACAATGTTGAACTCACAGGAGTCCGAACGTTGTAATATCGAACCTAAATGTTCGAAATATGAAAATAGCAAAGCCACGGAACACCAATTTTTTTCCCAGGGAAAAAAATCAGTGGGCCGTGTTTGCGGCTTTGCTATTTCCTCCACTGTGGTGCGATCTTGAAGTTGGTATATTTAAGTAGGGGGGTTGTGGGGGGCTACTAGTTTAAGTTTAAAGTGTACGTGTTTTTTTTTGTTTTTTTTTTGTACCGGAACAGCAATTTTTTTCCCCTGGGAAAAAAATTGCTGTTCTGCGTTTTTGTAATTCTTGGGTTTCAAACTTCATGGTTCGATATTACATCGTTCAAACTCCTGTGAGTTTGACGATGCAATATAGACCCGAACATTGCATCTACTGACATCCCTTTACCTCAAAATTCCCTTCCTTCTGCTGGAGCAAGAATCTGGTCTGGTCTCTTGGGGATTGGCTCAACTGAATCATGTTCCTTCTTTGCCCATCTAGAGACCAAATCAATGAGCTCAATGGCAGCCAGAGTAACCCAGGAAGTTGACAGGACAACTACAAAGGCCTCCAGAAATACTGATTCCAATGAAGAAGGGTTTTGGCAAGACCAGCCACCTTTCTGCTTAAGGATCTCAAGACTATCTCCAAATGCGACATCATCGAGTGGTGATTTTGGGGACCCTTCTCCTTCACAAATCAACATTCTCAGTGAATGGCTCTTGAGGTGAATCCAAGTGCATCCTTTTGTACTTTCTCTGTGTGATGGTCTGGTGAAGTATCAGAAGAGATTAAGATACCCTGCTGGGTAGTCTGGAAGCTTGGAGCTGGCTGCCCCTGTGGGGTAGAATGCTGAGGCTCACGATGCAAAGTCATCTGAGAAGTAGAGGGTAGATTCGAAGGGTTACCACCCATCTGTCCTGCTGGAGCAGAGAATACTCTCTAAACAACCTCAAAAGCAGAACACTCCAGACAGAAGGAAGACAATGGAGCCGAGAAAGCAAGTTTCTGGTCCATCATCTCCCTCCGCTCTGAAAACACCCCACTTGAGGTGGAAGTCAGAGCTGAGCTGTCCAGTGACGAGGCTCCAAGAGGAACAGATGGCTCCAAAAACCTCAGAGTCAACTCCAACCTCCCGGACCCCACAGGGATGCTTCCACTCTGAGCGTCATCCAGCTCCGAGGAAGTTGGAGCCAGTGCACTCAGAACAACATTCAGATTCAAAGAAACTGCTTTCTTCAGATATGAACAAGATGGAACCGGAAGACTTGCATCCAAGGACTCTAAAGCAACAGGATGGATTACAGAAGGAACTGTAATGGGTGGACTAATGGATTATTGGGCTTCTTGACTCAAAGGGGTAGTAACCATGAGAACTCCCATCTGAATTTGCACCATGAGAAATTTCCTCATCATTCTCTCCACATCTGCTTCAGTGAGACTCCTGAAGGAATGATAAGATGCCAGGGATGGAGATTTAGAGCGCCTTTCCAAAAAAGGGGAAGGCACTCTGGACAGAATTGGGTCCAGATTGGGGGGTGGGTATGTGGTCCTGGGTAAAGGCTTCAGATCCAAGACAGTAGGATCAGATGTAGATTTGTTCGGATCTGAAGAAGGTAGGATCTTAAAAAGTTACGGATGTGATTTCTGTACTTTCTTAGGAGGTTCTGGCAAGGAAAATGTTGAAGACTCCAAAGGTTTAGACCTCTTCAATGGGTCTTTAGCTTTCTGTTTGGTGGATTCAGCCCTCGTGATGGCTTCAGAAAAAGAGGTGGGCAGCAAACCCTTTAATATTAACTTATTTCTCCTGTCAGCAAGGACATGAGGATTAAACTTACTGCAAATGCTGCAATCTAGCTTTAAAAGATCTGGGCCTAAGCAATAGACGTAATGAGAATGGACATCAGTGATAGGCAATTTGTGCCTACACTTATCACATTTCTTGAATCAAGAAGGACCTTTTTCAGACATCCTGTAAAAGAGATATCAAACCAAAAAATACAACAATAACAACTTTTTTTTTAAATACTGGGAAAGGACAGAACAGGCTAAAGTACCACCAATGGTACTGAACAAATTACACAATATGTAATAGAAAGGCAATATAATTACACCAACAATGGTAAACTTAGAAATACACAAAGTGTATAAGGGTTGAGAAGGAAATCTAGGCCTACCAACAATGGTAGGTAGAAAATTACATTAATGAGTGTATGAAAAGAGTTTAGCAATACAGAGATGAAGAAAGGTATATATATATATATATATCTAACAAATAAACTGTTTTGAGAAGGAAATATATTAGAAAGAACTTGTCTCCCACTGTGTTCAAGAGTTGAAGATAACCAAGACTAGACGTGAAAGTGGCATACAAGAGCTGAGGGATGTTAGGGTTTGGTGCATTATGGGTAGGGAAGGAGTTTGAATGTTTTTGGAGGCCACGAGCTAGTGTAACGGCTGAGATGGATCCGACAATTGGATCCGAACCCATCTGTTAGGAATGAATGAAAATTGATAACATCAGATCAACTTTTAAACTGATAAGAAAAAAGTGCACACCTGTTAAAGTGCAGTTATGTCTAGTGACAGTCCATTAACATACAAACTTTTAGCTTAAATATAATTTTACTAAACTGGAAAGTATGATAAAACAAATTAATTTGTTAATATGGTAGGTTTTTCCCCAAAACGAAACTTATCTGCCCAGCAAAGGAACAGCACAAGCCAACTGTTGATTCTCTAATGCCTGCAAAGGAACGCTCTCTTCAAAGGCAGGAAAGCTCTGAAGGGCTTGGTGCCCAAACCTGTCTTTTTAGTCATCTCAGCTTGAGCTGACTAATAGTTTGGGTGCGTGGAAGGTGCCCTGAAGCTCTGGAAGTTGAGTATGGCTGTTATATCCTTGGATGGATATATCCCATATAGCTAAAGCTACTGCAGTAGTGATCAATGTGATGAACAAATGAGTGTTTATAGATTTACCCTCTTCTTATATTTTCAGACTAGAAAAGTAATAAGAAGCTTCACTTTGTGGACTACCAGCATTTTCTACAGCATCAATATACCAATGGTTTTATTGTGGAGTATTTGGTTCGCACACTTCTGCAGTTTGGTCAATAAGAATTATCATGCTCATCCTTAAACTTACATACTGTTTCACCTATAACTACTCATATTAACTACATTCTACTCTTCCAGTTGCATGAGATTTCTTTTTTCATATTTGATTGCTATTTTTGTCTAATTGTAAATATTGTTTACATGGTTTACACTATTGTATTATGTTATTATTTTTTACTCATACAGATGGAGCTTTTCTTCTCAGGCCTCCAATAAAAAGGGGCTAACAGCTCAGTTGGATTATGCCAGATAACAAATGAAATAAATAAACATTCAAACTCCTCCTGTAACAAAAACACCCTAAAGACTGCTACTTACAGGATCTGTTTCTTTATAACTGTTGTTGATACTAAACATCACCACTGTCTTACTTTGCACAATGTAAATTGATTACCTGTCAGATTCAGGGTAACACTTCATCTCACAATTAAACTTCAGTTTAGTAGATACTGCCCCTTGCTTGCCTGGGAAGTATACCCCAGGGACACTACTGCTGATAATGCCCTTTTACTGGTTTGTCCTCCTCTTAAGAAAACCAAGAAGAAAAAGTAATTTTGAAAGATAAGTCCATTACCATGGAATTCACTTCCCAGTAACCGCTAACAATATAGTTCACTTTCAGAAAAAAATGTTAACAGCTCTCACTCAAAAATGAATATGAATACAAGTGTTTCTACAATTCATAAAGCCATGTATTAAAATTATATATATATTTCAGTGAATGGATACTCAAATTCCAGGCGGATATACAATCTGGACTTAATAATAAAGTATCCTTAAAACCTTTTTTAAGAGCAAGATCACTGAAACATTGTAATATGTATATATAGTACATACATTTAGTAATGTTTACTGTGCTTAGCCTCCCTATATATATATTTTTATACTTTTTATATGCACTGCATTTTTTGAACACACAGATTACATACTTATGTATTTTATGAATATATTTGTGTGTATATATATATATATAACTTTAATACATGGCTTTATGAAGGTATTATTAGTGTTTTAAATAGTTAGGATATTTGTATAGTTGTTGACCATTTCATTTTATAACATTAGCACCTTGGTGTGCTAGCACTTTAATTTGCACTCCACATGCTTTTATGTCTTGTTTTTATTGGTTGCTATGTGACTTATGAGTCTATTTAAAATGTTTTGTTAAACCTGTTTAATGTTAGGCTGATGAAGCGGGAGATGTCCGCGAAAGTGCTTACTTTCTCTGTGTTCTATTATATTAAACGTACTTTTGCTAACGTACCTGCTGTGTGCTACCAACGTTTTTTTCCCTGGATATTTACAATTTTACATCGCTGGCTGCAGTATCCAGGTGAAGATTTTTTTCTCTTGTGTAAGTATGGAAATGCACAGAATCTTTGCAGTCTCAAGTGAGCTGCTGCTGCTACCACTGCCATACATTTGGTGAACACTCTGCGCTGCGGTGAGATCAAAGGGCAGTGCTCTGAATTGATAATGACTGGTTCTTAGCCAGAAGCATAAGAATTTCCTGGATTGTCTGTTTATTCTTATATGATAGTATGCATCCTGGAGATCTATTGAGCAAATCTAGTCGTCCTTTTCCAATAATAGAAGAATGGACTGAACCATGACCATCTGAAACTTTGTCTTTCCAACAATTCTGTTTAGGCTGCTGAGATCCAGAATTGGTCTCCAGTTCCCTGTTTTTTTTGGTACTAAAGAGAATCTTGAGTAAGTTCCGGATCCTTTCTGGCCCAGGGGGACCTCTTAGATGACTCTTTTGTTTAGCAGCTTTTGTATTTGAATGGCTGCTTGATCCCTCTGACTGGGTGGAACATTGGGGATTTTCCTGGAATTTGGAGGAAGAAGGGAAAATGGAATTATATATCCTATGGATATGATCCTCTACACACAAGTATCTTTTGTTATTTCTAGCCAGGCTCTTCAGTGCAGACACGGCTCCTGTGAGGGTATCTGAGAGTTCCTTAATCAGATCCCTCTGTAGTCCGGTGAAATATGACAAATAATTCAGAGACCTCAAGGCAGATGTTCCTGAAGCATAGACATGCTTGGCAAACTTGTCCATTGACTGCAAATTCTTGTCGGGGGGACGAACACAGGAACTTTCGTCAGCTAGTTCCTTCCTGGGAGCCACCACTACAACCGGGCTTCAACAGGGTGGCCCTTGGACTAGAACTGCTTGTCTTCCAGAGGGATCATAATCTTATCAGGCTTCTTAGGAATGGGCTCAGTGGTGTCAGATCCCCTCCAAGTCTGCTGCAAGACCAATTCAAGGAGCTCATTGGCAAGCAGAATCACCCAAGAAGTAGATGGGACAGTAACAAATACCTCCAGGATTCATTTCACATAGGATTGATGGGTTTCCAGCCACCTCTCTGTTTCAGGATTTCAAGGATGTCTCCTAACAAGACATCCATAGAAGGTGACTGTGGAGACCATTCGCCCTCCTCAAAACCTGTGTCCTCGGCAACAGATTCATCTCAACCTTGCCTGGATCCATGCCTTGAGGAGTGAGTCAGACCCGAGCTGTCCAATGCTGAAGCTCCAAGGGGCATGGATGGCTCAGACAACAGCAGAGTGGAACCCAGCAACCCTAGATCCAGCTCAGATGCTTTGGCTCTGAGACTCATTCCAATCCAAAGGAATCAGAGTGGACCCAGTCAGGGAGGCCATCAGAGTTGAAGATCTAGTCATCTTCAGATCCTGTGCCAACACTATTGGAACTCCGGGATCTAAGGGCTCTGAAACCATGGGACAGATCGGATAAGGAGAGATCACTACATGAGAAGTGGATGTGAGGCTCTCAGATCTGTTCACAGACAGAGACGGGATAACCCCCATCTGAATCTGAGCTCTGAAGAATTTCCTCATCATCCTACCACATTGGTCTTTGAAAGATTTCTGGAGGACATAATGGAGGAGGTGGTTCACTGGAACCTAGACTCTCTCTTTCTCTCCTCGGGGTCCCTTGGAGAAAAGGGAATGGAACTGAGAAGAAACAGGCTCAATGGGGAAATCAGGTGAGTGGATTTGAGGAGACTTAATCTGGAGAACAGAGGGCATGGGATCTTATGTTTTTTTCAAATATTTTTATTTTTCTTCTTCTTCTCTTGTATTGTATGCATGTTACAACACCCAGTCTTTATGCAAGATATAGTACAATCATATTTTTTTCAGAAAAATTCAGACATAGTTACGTACATCATGTATCAAGAGAAATTTCAGTGTTACAACAAAAATACACTGATAACATCCTATATACACCATGTACAAAATAGTGCCACAGACAGTCATTTTCTAACTAACATTGTGTCACATTTAATATACTTTTTCAAAATGGATACATATACAGAACAGAAGTGACACAAAGCTCACGATGGTGAGTGCTTTTGTGCCCCTTTTCATTACAACAATCACAACAGTTTGTTATTCCACATTCACTTAATCTTTCAAAATATGGTCCAGGAGAAGACAGCAATATTTTAGGAAATTTTACTTACTTTGATTATTCATTATATACTTACCTGCTGATATACACTTTATTGCCATGATTGTGAAACTCTCCCATGATCGATTGGTTTGATGTAGCCAGTACTGGGATCTAAGTGCTTTCTCTTAGGACCTGAAGAAGTTGGATCTGATGTTTTTTTGAATTTTGTGTGGAGGCTCCAGAGAAGGCACAGGTAGTACCCTTTGGAGAATGGTTGGGGGATCTTTTTTGAGACTCCTTTGCT
Organism: Protopterus annectens; assembly: GCF_019279795.1. Lineage (NCBI taxonomy): Eukaryota > Metazoa > Chordata > Ceratodontiformes > Protopteridae > Protopterus > Protopterus annectens. The sequence goes on from NC_056727.1 coordinate 947,613,148, forward strand.
TCCTAAGGAAGATTTTTGCAGATTTATCAGGGGTTTGAGCCCATGAAGAAGAAGAGTAAGAAGGCTGCAGCAGCCCTAGAATTAAACACAGGACAAATGGAGCAGTTGGTGTTGAGGCTCCAAGATAGTAGACACTCCTTGTGGGCATCGGAGTTGGGAACTTTATGCACACAGGAAGTGCACTTTTTAAAGCTGTTGGTTTTTCAGCCATTTTGGAAGAAAAAAAAGTAACAATGACCTAGAAAAAGGGTTAATGGCAGAAGTAGAAAGGATTTTTTTTTAATTACGTTGACTACCAGCAATGATAGACAGGAATACCCTCTAGAGGGTAGAAACATTAATAAAGAGAGACAAGTACTAGCAATGGTACAGACAGAACTACCAAAAGGGTAGAAAAGGGTGGAGAAAAAAGTTATCGGAAAGAAAAACCCAAATATTTACAATCAAAAGAGGAAGGTGGGCAATTAGAAAAGTTAGATGAAAAGATTTAAAAGAAATAACTACTCACAAAAAGCCAAACAACATCCAGAAAAGCGCTCAGAGGAGGATCTGTGTCTGTTGGTTATGGTGGCAAATGAGAGCTAGTTGACTGGTGCATTATGGGTAGAGGGTGGAGCTCATGAGTTGGATTCCAGGGTCTAGTGTATGAGGTCAAGTTGGATGCAAGGTTGGATCCAATACCCAATCGTTGTGGAATGAATGAAAAGGACATCAGATAAAAAGAGCTGTATATCTGATTACTCTCATATGTAAATGCTTACATATTACTAAGATGGAACACGTCCCAGGTGTATGGTTATACCAGTAATAGCTTATGAAAGATGTTTGCAATATAAAGCTATCAATTATGCCCAATAGTGTGCATCAAGCATTTCAGTTGACCACTGTATATAAACCAGTGAGCAAGTCAATGGTAGTGTCATTTGCACAAGTATACCAATTTGCAGTACTTAAATATCTGCTTTGACTGCATTACTAAGATATTAACACAAATTCCATGAGGGTCAACAATTTCATAACCAGTCATTCACAACTGGATTAAAACAAGCTTCTGAGTAAGCAAGCATTAGCTATTCACTCTGTGCATCAGAAATATATGCAACCTGAAGTCACAAAGATATCCACAAAGGGCAGGGCACAGTTATCATTACTTGCACAGGTTGCGGGTAGAAGACGAGAAGCCTGACACCAAAAAGTGAAATTTTGCGAGTAAATAAAAATTACTCATTGAGTAACCAATTGTTAGGAAGACTAGTAAGATATGCATAGCAGTCAGCAGTACTGTACAGATAAGATTAGTCTTTCATAATGTATTTCAGGAAATATGAGCGCCATAAAAGTGGGTGCAGCCTCTCATATTGCACGTGATACAAGCACTGATAAGGGACAAGTCAGACTAGAAAATGTTCTGTAATAAAGATTTCATAATTTGTTTTAAGAATATAAGCCCCACAAACGCAGACACAGCTTCTCATATTACATGTGATACAAAATAGACTAATAAAGTCTGGTGATAGCCTCATAAAAGCAGGCATTTTCAATAAACAAACTGTAAACCACACTGCAAACCACTTTATTAGATGGACCCGATGAAGTCCAGGTGAAAGTGTTTTTTAATTATAGTTCTATAGTGAGTAGTAACTCATGGTGTGTTGTCTTTTTTTTTGTTTGTTAAAAATAATAATAAAAAAACTTTAAGAATGAGGCTTCACAGGCAGCTGGGCTGTTAAACCCTCATGGGTCTTTCAGGAATATTCAAATAAGAGACAAACCTCTAAACTCTGGGATTGGTTCCTTGTTTTCCATTTGACAGATTTTCCTCCAATCAGCTCCCTGGGACCCTCCCACCATTATCTTTAATTGATTTTAAGTAAGATGCCTGTTGAATCTACTGTATTACAACAAGAACACTTGTTCATTTACCTACTTAACTGAATAAACAACTTAAAATTTTAACAAGAGTGGGAGAGAAATGATATATATAATTTGTAACATATCATAATATATCCTCAGTTCACAGGGAATATTTATTTTTTTCCCAGAAAAATACCTTATTTATCCTGCCACTGATTTGATTAAAAGCAAATTCCTCCAAAAGAGGATAAAAATTAAAATTATCCTCACAATTAGGGAATTGGTCTTGGGAATCTGCAGGAGAAGAAGACCTATCTCTGTTAAAGTAAGAATCATCAGACCCTGTTTCCTCAGGAATAACGTTATAGGGGATACCCACCTGTAATGGCTTCTGTGTACCAGGATTTACTGTCTATAATGCCTGCCTAGTCAAAGTAAGGAACTCATCTTTTTTAACAGTAGTTACTTATTCAGAAAAATTGTTTTGTTTAATAGGAGTTCCAACAGAAGAGTTCGGACTCAAAGGAAGGAAGTCTGCCCAGTCTAATGGTCTCTTGCCTCAGTTACCCGAAGAAGTATCTCCTGACTTGTCTCCCAGATACACAGTAGATGGATCTTCCACGCCCGCATTGGGCACTGGAACAGCTGAAGAGGACATGGCTGCCCAAGATTCATGCTGGCCAAAAGAACTATAACAGAAGAAGTTGAAGAGGTAAGTGAGTTGTCTTAGGGAAAAAAAACAATGTGCACTGCAGGTTCACCCATTGTTGGTCGAGGCAAAGACTGAGCCACAACAATGGTTAAGGACTTCTTGGTAAGTGATTTCTTCTTTCTAGTTACTGCAGAAGAAGAACCAGCTGGACCGGACTGAGTATCTATGCTGTAGATGGGGATGAGGCACCAAAAGCAGTTAGTGTAGCTGGAATGAGTCAGTCAGAAGGTAAGTTGTCACTGATTGTTCAAATGCAGCACATTTACACTCACATTTTCTCCAGTCCCTTTATCTTCAAAAAGTATAAGAACACAATTTCCCTGTCAGTAGTCTTCAAACACACTGATAAAAATCAACATCACAGGTAGATTGTCATGAAGTGAGGAAAAGCATTACACTGACACAAACAGTCTTGCCCATTCTTCTGTAAACTTTCCTGTTCCATAAAATTCAAAGTATACACAACCAGTACACGATTTTCACAAAATCAGTCCCAAATATGTTAATAGACAACTCTAGCTAAAAATGGTGGTCCCTGACAAGAAAAAAAGAAGTTATATGCTCACCATAATGTTCCGTCTGTGGTGTCCATTTTCATTTTTCCTCAACTGTTGGGTTCAGATGGGAACCTCAGATCCGACTCAGCAATTACTAAAGCCTGTGGTAAGCAAAAAGCTCTCAAGCTTCTCCTTACCCATAATGCACCAACCCCTAACATACCTCAGATCTTGTTTGCTGATTTTACCAGACTTGGTATCTATCAATATGTATATGTAAAGGTACTTAAAAATATATATGTCCTACAGATGAAACTATATCTGGAGCTCAATCATAAAGGACAGTAGTGTCCTTATAATGTCTCTTTCTTTCCGAAGTTTGTTGAAATAAGGTATGGGGATCGTGGGCGAGAATTTGAGGAAGAATGAAAATGGACAACACAGATGGAACATTATGGTGAGTACATAACTTCTTTATCTAATGTTGTCAATTTTCATTCTGCCCTCAACAGAGTCCCCAGCTACCCAGAACTGCCGATGGACTTTAAGGAGGGATATTCCTAAGCACAGATGAGCAGAAAGCTGTTCTGCCCTTCCAGACCAGATCTAAGTTATAATGAGAGATAAAGGTATGAGGATTCGCCCAGGTTGCAGCTGCACATATGTCATCCATGGAAGCTCTGGATTGAAGAACCGAAGAAGTTGCCATGGACCTAGTTGAATGAGCTCTTACAAGTTTTGGTAAGGTTAGACCCAGTTTCTTATAAATAGAAAAAAACAATCTGTCAGCCATTTGGCTACAGTTGTTTTTGCCACTGGCATTCCCAATCTCAAATCTGCAAACGAAACAAACAGCTGGTCTGTCTTTCTAATTTCTTTTGTCCTATGTAAATAAAAATGTAATTCTCAGTGAACATCCCAATAGGTGTAACATATATTCACCTTTATTTGCAAATTTAGGAAAGAATACCAGCCAGCAAATTAATGGACTGATTGATACTGGATTCTGACACCACCTTGGGAAGGAAGGAAGCATTGGTTTGTAATGTAACTCTATCTTTATGATAAATCAAGAAAGGAGGCTTTGATGGCAAGGCTTGAAGTTCTAAAATTCTTCTAGCTGAGGTAATGGCAACTAAAAAGGCAATTTTCCAAGTCAGAAACTTAAGGTCACATTTAGCTGCTGGTTCAAAGGCTTGTGGTACCAAGTTGAGATCCCATGGTGAAGTAGGGTCTTTAAATGGGGGTCTCAGTAGAAGAGTGCCTCTCTGGAATGCTTTACAAAGTTTAGAAGAAACCACAGAAGAATTCTCAAATCCAATATGAAAATTACATATTGCTGCCAAGTGAATCTTAATGGTAAAGAAGCTAGCTCCTTCATTAAAGATCAAAGCTAAAAATTCAAGTATGTTATATATCGGGGCTGAAAAGGGGTCAATATGTTTTTGTTGTGCCCAGTAAACAAACCTTTTTCCATTTACCTGTATACAGATATCTTTCTGAAGGATTATGGGAAGCTAAAAAGATATGACAGACAGGGGAAGTGAGCATCGGTTGTCTGGCTATTAATGGAATTGGAGAAACCATGCTGCTAGCTTGAGGTTTGAGAAATCTGGATGAACCATGTCTGTTGGATGTGACAGAAGATCTGGAATTGGATTCAGAATCCAAGGTTGGCAAAGAAGGTGAGGCTACAGGAAGGAGAACCAAATTTGATGAGGCCAGTATGGTGCAATGAGGATGACTTTGCTCTTCAACCTGGCAGCTTTCAGTAGGATCTTCAGAATTAGAGGGATTGGTGGGTAAGCATAAGGTAGACTAGGTGGGCCAGTCATGAAGTAGAGTATCACAGGTGACTCCCCCTGAGGAGGGATTAGGGCAAAGTAGCTGCTGCATTTGTGGTTTAGGTGAGAAGCAAAAAGATTGAAGCAAGACAAGCCCCATCGGCAGAAAATAATTTCTGCCACTTTCCTGTTGAGAGACCATTCGTTAGGTAGAAGAATGGACCTGCTCAATTTGTCTGCTATCACACTAGATTTCCCATAGAATACGCAGTGCTATGAGAAAGCGGCTGGATGAGTTTACCCATTGCCACACTCTGAGGTCTTCTCGACACAAGGGGTATGATCTGGCCCCTCCTTGTTTGTTGATGTACTAAACTACTGACATATTGTCCATTTGAATCGCAATCGGCCCTGAAGGGAGAGCATCCTGGAAGGCCTGCAATGCTAAAAGCACTGATCTCATCTGCAGGACACTGATATGCAAGTTGGCCTCTTCAGGGGACAAAGTGCCTTGGATTGTTCCCTTCAGAAAATGCCCCCCCCCTACCCAATCTGGGAAGTGTCCATGGTCACTATAGCTGCAAGCTGACGGAGAATGAAAGGATGGCCTTGTAGAACTTTATCTGAATGAATGCACCACCAGAGGTATTTCCTGCATGCCTGAGTGATCCTTAATTGTGTTGAAATGTGCTGGTAATGAATGGACCATTGTGCTGTTAGCATCCATTGAATAATCCTCATATAAAACTTTGCTAGAGGAACTAAATCTATGGCAGCTGACATTGGCCCCAAGGCCTGAAGGATCAAGTGGCATGAAATACTGGTACTGTGGGTTATCCTCCTGACTTGGAATCTGATAGTCTGTACTCTTGAGAGAGGTGGAGAAGCTGTCACAGATGTCGTGTTGAAAACTGCTCCTACGAATTTCAAAATTTGAGTTGGTTGTAGGTGACTTCTCATAATTTATGTTTATCTCTAGATGAAAACAAATCAGAAGTACCTGATCTCTTGCCTTTAATAACAGATGCCTGGTCAGGCTGATAATGAGCCAGTCATATAGATATGGAAACACTCAGAAATTCTGCAGTCTCAAGTGAGCTGACACCACTACCATTCATTTGATAAACACCCTGGGGGCTGTGGTGAGGTCAAAGGGCAGTGCTCTAAACTGGTAATGACTGGCTTCCAGCCAAAAGAGTAAATACCTTCTGGATTGTCTGTTCATTTTTATGTGATTGTAAGCACCCTGAAGATCTATCGAGCACATCCAGTCATCCTTGCCAAGAAAGGATAAAATGGACTGACCATGACCATCCGAAACTTTGTATGTCAAACTGACTTGTTCAAGTTGCTGAGATCCAAAATTGGTCTCTAGTCCTGTTTTTTTTTTTTTCGGCACTAAATAGAATCTTAAGTAAGTTCCGGATTCTATCTGGTCTGTCCTCTTTGATGACTCTTTTTCTAGCAGCTTTTTTATTTCTAGTGCTGGTTCCTTCATCTGACAGTGGAACACCAGGAATTTTGCATACAGTTGGAGGTGGAAGGGAAAAGGGAATTGTATAACTTCTGGAAATAATCCTCTGCACCCAAGTATATTTTGTTATGTCTAGCCAGGCTCTCTGGTGCAGGGATAGTCAACCCCCGATTGCCTCCAGAGGGGGACAATCAGACAATCTTTTCAGGAATGCTAGTAGGGTCTATCAGAGAAGGAATCTCTGCACCTCTGGTTCTGCAGGTCTCCTCTGCTGCTAGGGCATTGTCATCCATTACAGTTCCCTCCCTCTGCCCCTAGGGGAAATTTTTCCACATGTGTCCCAGAAAGGACCCTAGAATGTCTTGACGCACATCTTTCGACAGCCTTGTTGATTCCTAGAAAAGGATCTCCAAAGGGCTGAAAAATGTACGCCCACTGCAGAGAGGGTCATTCCATCCCTCTCACACCTAGATAATGTGTCCTTCACTGTGGGTCAAAAACAAAGAACTGCCATCAAAGGGAACAGTGACGAACGAGGACTTGAACGGCTAAGCAAAATCACATCAGAGCATCCAAGCATGCCTCCTAATGGATATGCCTGAACCCGCTGCCCATGAGCCATCCTTGGCTACAAGCGAGACAAGTCTCATGGACGAATTTGAAATGGATTACAGGGTAGCCAACTGAGAGGCCACAGACACTTGCGCCTCAGCATTAACAGTCCCTGAAAGGGATTTTTAAAGTTTGTTGATCAAGTCCCTTTGCAGCTTAGTAAAATGTGCCAAACAGTTCAGTGACCTAAGAGCAAAGGTCACTGACGAATAGACATGTGTCCCAAATTTGTCCATCTCCCTAGTCTCCCTGTTAGGGGGATGAACAGAGGAACTTTGTTCATCAAATTCCTTCTTGGTGGCCGCCGTCATGACCATAGCATCCACGGGCACCCCCTTACTCCAAAATTCCTTCCCTACATGTGGAGCAAGAATCCTATCTGGCCTCTTAGGAATTGGCTCAACTGAGTCAGGCTCCTTCCAAGTCCACTGAGAGACCAAGTAAATAAGCTTGAAGGCATGCAGAGTAACCCAGGAGGTAGATGGGCCAGCTCCAAAGGCCTCCAGAAATACTGACTCCTCTAGTGAAGAACCACTGGGAATCCAACCACCTATCTGTCTGAGGATCTTAAGGGTGTCTCCAAATGACACGTCTTCTGGAGGTGATCGTGGGGGCTCTTCACCCTTGTTGAAATCTGTACCCTCAGTGACTGACTCTTGTGGAGAGTCCAAGTGCCTCCTCTTCCACTTTCTCTTCCTAGGAACTTTCACGGTGGGGTGTTCCAGGGAAGTGTCAGAAGAGACTATGAAACCCTGCTGGGTAGTCTGGAGGTTTCGAGCTGGCTGTCCCTGTGGTGTCAAATGATGAGGCTCCAAGCGCACAGACATCTAGGAACTGGATTGGAGATCCAAGGGAGTTGGGTCTATCAGACTTGTCAGAACAGAGAATACACTCTTCACAACCTCAAAGGCAGATACCCCAGAGAAAGAGAAGACCCAGGCACTGAGAAGGCCGGCTTCGGGACTGCTGTCCCCTCTCACTCCAAAAGCAATCTCCCTGAGGAGGAAGTCGAATCTGAGCTGTCCAATGCTGAGGCATCAAGGTACAAAGACGGCTCTGACAACTTTGGAGTCGATCCCAGCGCCTGGGATCCGACAAGGAAGCTTTGGCTCTGGATCCAAAGATGTCAGAACTGGGGCACTCAGAGTTAGCTTTGGATCCGAAGATAAGGTTATCTTTGGATCCAAGCCAGATAGATCCAGAAGACTTGGATCCAGGGACTCTGAATTAAGCAAAAAGGACTCTAAGGTGGTGGAGTGGTTGAAGGGGGCCTCCTGACCTGAAGTTGGTAACACACCCATCTGGATCTGCACAAAGAGAAACTCCCTCATTATCCTATCCACATCTTCCTCAGTCAAACTCCTGGATAAAAGACACGAGGTCAGGGAAGGTGACTTTGAATGGCCCCTTTCCATAAAGGGGGAAAGGAGCCTGGAATTCTCTGGATCAACACAGTGAGAATATCTGGTTCTTGGCAAAACAGTAGGATCTGGAGCAATCAGATCTGAAAGTTTCTTGGTCCGATCTGAGGATGTCACATTCATAAATCTCTTTTTCTTCGGGTGCGAGGGGAAGAGGTTTGAGACCTCCTCAAATCCAATTTAGACCTTTTCCTGGAAGGCTCGGAAGATGGAGCTGAGGAAATGGATGAAATCGGAGACTTCAACTTCTTAGACTTTGGTTTGGGGGATTGAGCCCCAGTCATAGCTTCACCAAAAGATGAAGGCAGAAAGCCTTTCAGGATCAATGTATTCTTTCTGTCCACAAGTGCTCTGGGATTAAAATTATGACAAATAGAGCAATCCTTCTGCAGGTGTTGTGGACTTAAACAATAAATACAAAAGTGTGTGGGAATCAGAGACAGGCAACTTGTGCCCACACTTCAAACATTTTTAAAGCCGGAAGGACCCTTCTTAGTCATACTAAAATAATAAAGCGCAATATAAGAACAATAAAATTTTTTAAATTTTTTTAAAGAGTAAGTTAGAAAGAAAATATAACCAACAACGGTAATTAAGGAATACATGTGTGTGTAAGGACAGCTGAAGTGGGAACAAAAACTACCAACAATGGTAAAGAAGCGGTACGCTAACATAGAAGGGTAAGGGATAATAAGTAAAAGAGAAATATATTAGGAATATAAAGTTTTTTGAAGAAAAAAATTTCACTTATCTGCTTAAAGAACAATCAAAACTCGAGAGCTATGGCTGACCACATCTTATGTGAAAAGCGGTAAATGAGATCTGAGGTATGTTAGGGGTTGGTGCATTATGGGTAAAGGAGATGCTTGAGAACTTTTCGGTTACCACAAGCTTTAGTAACGGACAAGTCAGATCCGAGGTTCAGATCTGAACCCAACACTTGAGGACAGAATGAAAATTGACAACATTAGATCTTCAGGGATTGTGAAAACAAATACTGTGTCTTTTAAAGGGAAGCTCTTCGCTGATTGCTGCTCCTATAAAGCCTAAGAGATGCTTCTTCTTGAGGCAGCAAGAAAGCACTAAAAAAGCTTTGGTCTGACTCCTGGTTTTCCTCCTTGTGATTAGCCAACCATCCATCATTGTGAAGAACAGGGGGGGGGGGTCAGGGGCAGAGTTTTTTTGAAGCTGGCCAGTTGTTTCCTAGGCAAAAAACAACCTATACAGCCATCATAAAGGCTACTACAGCAGTAAGAATGATGTACATGTAAAGAAGCAATTCTTGCCTCAAATATACTGGTCAATAGTAGGTGAAGAATTTATTTTTCTTCCTGTTAACAGAATTAGCCCCTTTGCAGATGTTCTTTCTGCTTTACTTTTACTGTTTGTTGCAGGTTCAGTTGACTACTTCTTTTTGGGAGACCAAAAGCATTTTTCCATTCATAATTAACCCAACACCTTCAGCCTGCTCAGCTTAGTTGCCTGTTTAAATTTATTGCTGTGATCACACTCTTCTGCATCATGGTCTTGGCTTAGGCAAAACAAGCATTGGGTATGCAGATCTTTGGCACTGTTTGCCTAACACAAGCACATTTATTAACTGATTTAGGCACTACAGCCCACACTTTCTTCTATACCAATAAACAAACTAGTAATACTAAGGAAAAGTGATAAGTAATTGATATAAATAAAAACTCAACAGAAACTGCAAGAAAATAAATTAAAACCACTACAGAGCAAACAAATGTTCTGGCAAATAGAAGAGAGTATAATACCCTGAAATGGAGAGAAGAACTGAAAAGAATAGGAAACAATGTAAGATATATTAAGCAAGCTTGTGACATTCTGTGCCAGTACCTAGCAAACATTAAGACGTGCACTGTGTTGTCTTAGAGATGATAGCCGTTACGTGTAGAAATTCTGGTCGGAAAACAGAGACATACTCGGTGGGTAAACCCAAATGTTATGATTTACTGTTACAGTGGTCCTCCCCGAAGAAGATCTGATGTAGGTCAGAACAATACTGCCGGTGCATGGGATTGTGCTGGAGAATGTCTCCACAGAGTACAGCAAGTGTTAAAAAGAATACAAAATTATATGAGTGGTATCTCCTAATAGCTGTATATAGGGCTTGTTGTCCATGGATAACAAACAGTTTACTTCTAATTTCTTCATAATCTGTGTTCAGCAACTCACTGAGTAGAGTGACCCTTGGCAATTGCCACAGCTAGAATCTGAAACTTATTTACTAGTGTAGTGCTCCCTGCTGTGGTGACAGGAGGTTGTTAGCATAAGATGCAATGAATCTTCTGGTTGTGACAACGGTGTCTTCCAGCATTAAAATAGTTAATGTTATACTCATGATAGGCTTATGACATAGTAGTTTACAAGTGAATTTTATGCAATGCCTTGTAACTGATTGCTCAAGTAATGGCAGTGGCCCATGTCGGCATATAAATCACACTAGCTTAGGGACAGACATAGTGGCTAACACAGGAGAGAGGGAGGGAAGAACCAGTTGTTGACAACTTAAGTTTCCACTAAGAGGCAGGCAACATGTATGGTGCCCAAGAGAGCTAATGGGCACTGTTGTGTGTGATGCATGAACTATGAAAAACAGAAGATTCAGTACAGCAGTGTAATGTACTTACCATAAGAGCTGAGCTTCAAGGGGAGTCCACTGAAACAGCTCATCACAACATCTGAGTTTACCATCCATCTGTTTTTTGCATACCCTGGGTAGATTTCTTCAGCTGTCTCTATGTCTTCTGCAAGAACTAATGTTGGTCTCACATCTGTTACAGTACTGATATGGGCAATATGAAATTCCCTTTTATAAATACAACTATTTGTGGTCTATTTGGCTCCTAATACCATCTGAGTATTACTAGTCCCTCAGTTTTGTGTCACAGAAATTTGTCTGCACAGTTGTACATGTACATAGTTGTTGGTAATTTCACAAAAATTTGTGGTAGGCTGGTGTTTATTCTATTTTAGGTATCAATATAAAGTAGTCTGTGAGATCTTTATGAAGTTTCACAAGGTTACCAGTCTGATTAGTTTAAAAGTCCAGGCCGTGGCTGAAAAGGATCAAATAGACCAGCTCACCTGTGAAAAAACAGTACATAAATAAATAAACAAACAAACAAAAGCACTGACATCATACCTTAATAAGAAATGGTTAAAATCTCTACAAAAGCAAAGAAAAGATGCATAATAACAAAAATAATTAAACTTAAATAAACACTATTAAAAACAAATGAGAAAAAGTAGAGACAGAAAAGGATACAGAGACAGTGAAAGGAAGGAAAAAAGATCAGATAAACCTAAAAAGACTGAGAAAACTCTAGGGGCATCATTAACATCTAGCAGCACCTTACCTAGGGTAACTGGTGACTAGGCAACCCCAGAGTGCCCCCCCCCCCATGAATGCTACTACTGTATTCTCGACTGTGACCGACAGTTCATCTGAGGTGGCAGCTGTGCCTCCCAACAGCTTTTGCCCAGAGTGGCCACTCTTTTCATCCTATCCCGACTGGAATCTGGCAAAAATTGCAGATATTTCCTTGTTAGAGAAGCCTGTGATTTCCCCAGTTATTAATACTAATTCTGCAAAAAAGGGTACACCCATTTTGATGGTACGCTAAAAAGGAATCACAAGCTGGTCACTGATTTACACAAGGAGGAATCTTCAACTCCACTGATACAAATATTAAAGATAAAAATAACACCTCCATCTGTACTTCAGCAGCAGTTATCTAAAATAATGCTAGAAGTGCAGCTGAAGGCAGATCTGGATTTTATCATTGTGGATAAAGCAAAAGCTGCCACTACTGAAGAGGCTTTACCCATTTCAGACTCTTTTACAAACCCTCATGTTTTCTCTTTAATTGACTTTGATTACAGTCTGAATGTAAATATTTTAATATTGCTCATGGCAAAGCCAAGTAACAGCAGGAAATTATACTCGTCTCCCCCTCCTGGATCACAGTTATGTTTTTACCCTGCATACAAAACTGCAAACGTTTGCTGACAAGGACAATGGTTTCAGAATACAAAATGTAAGAGAAGCTCCTTGCTCTTATCCTTTGAGGAAGACAAGGATTTCTCCATGAACCAAACTTTTGTTCCCACCATATCACTTCCTTCTAGTTTTTTTGTCCCTCTTTTACCACCAAGGAGAATAATTTTACAGAGACTATCAACTTATATATAAGAACTATACAGAATTCTTGAACTGGCTAACAGGTGATACACCCCCGCCTGAAGGAAATACATGAAAAATTATATGCCTTGAGTCAAAAAGGAAGATTCTTCCTCTGTTCCAAACTTTTCAAGATTTTCAAGATATAATTAAAGCCCATACAGGTTTCACAGTGCACCTAGAGAGAGCAAGATCTTTACAACACCTTTCCACTCATTTCTTTCTCTTCCTCTTCAGTTATAAAATCCATATCAATTGACAAACTCTTTGCCAAATGAGATGGCATTTAAGACACCTACAAGGGGTTTCAGCAAGGCAAGAATCTTAGCAATACATTTGATGCAGAAACGTCAACTATAACTTCAAGATGTGAATCAATCATGATTTTAAGTGTGGGGATAAAACAGAGGGACTAAGGCAATAGCCTGAGTTAAGTTTCAGGGACTTGCATATACAGAGTGTACTGTGCCCTGTAGCTCACCAGTGCACAATCTTGTGTAGCCCAGCCAAATGGAGTGCACAGGTCTCAATGATTTAAACAGATACTTCATTAAGGAATAGTTCTTCTGCCCTACTATCAGTGAGTGCCATGAATGAACAAATGAGAAGTTATTTTGTCATCCTCTGATTAGGTCATTGTTCATCTTGATAACTTGTCACTCACAGTATGTGATTAAAAACTATGGCATGTTTAAATGCATAATTCATCCTTACAGCTTAAGGTAGTTCAGCATGATAAACATATCACATAACCCATGGTAAAGTTAATTCATGTATTCAAAACATTTAGCAATTATATATTTAATTACACTAGCAAGATTTGAAAGATTTGTTCATCCTTATGAGAAACGCAAAAGCCTTACCATGAAGAAGCATTTGAGGCGTCAGCATTAATATGGGAAACAGTTAAACTATTAAACACAACAGTGACATTAACAACTAAACAAACAGAAACATTTCTGTTTTGTAATTTTTGATTATGCAATTAAACTCTGAGGCAGCACTTCTGTTTCTGCCTGGTATGTACCAGCGGTAATTACCTTATCTGAAATTTTGCAACAGCAGTCCATCCACAAGAAATCTTGGATTACATCATCATCTGGAACATAAATATCGTGTTACTGTTACAAAAGTTATTAATAATCATTTTCATAAGTGAAATAAAAAGAGCTTGCCTTAAATTGGTACAGGGCAGTCCATTTAAGACCAAGATAAATGTTAGGATATTCAACATAATGAAAATAAAAAAAAGCTGTATTGCATTTACATTTACACAAAAGTACTATGTGGCTTCTAGCATAATAAATTATAAAATTTTTGGTTCTTCAGCTGCAACACATACACATACACACACACGTACACATACATGCAAAAAGACAACTAGGAATACGCAAACAGTACTACAATCCCAGCACCTTACCAACTAAAGAATAACAGAGGCAAAAAAGGCTGTAAACTTGCCTTTGACACAAAAAAGGTTATGCTGCTAAGATTTTGAGGCAATAGAAAAATACATGATGATCAAAAACTGCATGTAAAAGTCATACTTGAGAAAATAAAAAGAATCCATAAATATATTGCTAATAATGTAAAAATTACATAAAAAAACTATGTTGTTATGTATGCATGTGTGTTTGTGTGTGTGTTTGTGTGCGTGCATGTGTTTGAATTCCTCCTGGGATGACTGCTAAAAATGCAAAGAGTAGAGCAAAACAAACATTCAGAAATATCATCAGGATAAACCACAGAATCATGTTGGTCAGTGTAAAAAAATGTTAGTAGCAAAATGATCAAGCAGATATGTGTATCATTTGGTATACATGGAAGCTTTCTGCAGTGATTAACTGCTGAAAATGTTTCTTGTGCTATACTGATTTTTGACAACATTTTCTCCTTCTCCTCTTGCTCCAGGATGATTGTGTTCTTCCTGCAGAAACATACCATAGCATCATGCACTGACATAGGAGAAAGCTCTCCAGTGTCCTTCAGTTCAATTCCAGCAACAATGAGCAAGCACAAACTGTACAAAAAGAAACAAAATGCAAACATACAAAAATCTAAATATAGTAAATTATGTATTGCACTTACTTGGTGGAAAATCCATATGCACTTACAGTATATAGGTACCATCCAGACATAGGAAGATATCCAGAAGATGGCTACCTTGCAGATCAGCTTAGTGTGTGTGTGTGTGTGTGTGTGTGTGTGTGTGTGTGTGTGTGTGTGTGTGTGTGTATATACTGGTAGAAAAAAATCCCATAGTGTGAAAATTAAATCTTTTACACAAACTAGAAAAGGTGAGGGCTCAGAAAAACAAGTTCTGAAGTTACAGTTGACAAAGTAAACCAAACTCCTCATATCACATTCCAAGCAGTAAATTACTGTTAGCATGTAAATTAATGACTAAGTAGTGATGGCATACAGATGGTCACAATAAAGATATATTTGATGCAAGCACTGGCAACAGACACTTCTCCTGTGTAGTGACTTTTGATAGTCGCATTCTCCAAAAGGCAATTGGCCACATGATGGCAAAACCCAATGCAATTACGAATCCAGCTCCAAAGATAACATTCTTAAGAGCAGGCTCCCCATGAAGAATGACTCAAGATTGCTTATCTTTGGATTTCCAAGATGGCTACACGTTGAGTTACAGCTTAATTCTAGCTCTCCCAGTGAGAAAACAGAAACTCAGTAGAGAAGCCCAGTAGACTTGTGTTTATGGGAAAATTTCAGTAACTGGCTAGTAACTGTATGGTATGTATGCCAGGAAAAAAGAAATACAGAGAACCTGGAAAAATCAGCTACAAAAAGTGAAGAAGAAACACTGACTGGGTAAAGTTCTGCAGCTGTTCAGCAAAAAGCAATGCAACTTCCAGACATGAATTCCAGTAACCTACAGGGAGATATAAGACAACTGCACGCAAACCTGGTTAAAATAAACAAAACACCTGATGGAGGATATCAACACAAACAACAAAAGGCTGGAAAAAATGGAAGAAGCTTTAAACAAATACTCAGATGAGGTGACAAAGCTGCAAACATCAGAGGCTGAGATGAAGAAAAGGCTGGCTGAATATGAGACTGCTCAGGAAGAGATGTTTAATAGAGTTCATAGGTTCATAGGTGTGTACTAAGCTAATGGCCCTGAAGCCTTTACAAGCCTAGCCCATAAAAGTGCAATGGCATTGTGCCACCTGACATTAGTCCCCAGTGCCTCTATCACATAGAGCCACTGGAGTGATCCCTGGGATGAACTTTCTATTTCCCATCCACTCATCAAGATTTCTCTTGAAGAGGGCCAGTGAGGTGCTCTACTTGACATGTATGGGAAGTCTACTCCAGAGCATGGGCAGTCTCTGGGTTATGTACCTATCCCTCCAGCATGTTCTGTTGATTGTGGTAATGAGGCTGAGGTCTCTGTAGCGTGTGGTGCGGAGGGATTGGGATTTCTTTAGATGTAGCATTTCTAACAGAGCTGGGTCAGACATAGCTTTGTAAGTCAAGCAGAGATCGCCTCTTAGTAGACAACATGAAACAGAAAATAGCTGGAGTTTTTTTGAGTTTGTTCATGTATGACGTGTTAAGGCCTAGGAGCCACTTCGTGAGGTACTTCTGTGGCCTTTCCAGCTGTTGCATGTGTTTAGTGAGGTACACGCCAAATGGAGCATTATACTCAATGACTGGCCTAATGAGGGGAGTACAGAAAGATGATGACCTCTTTCTTCCTGGATGTAAAACCCTTGGTAATGAGATGTGCCATAGAGAAGGACTTTCTGACCACAGTGACAATGTGGTGGTCGAAGGGGAGGTTGCTGTCAACCTGTGTCCCCGGATCTTTTATAACATCTTCAGTGTTCAGTGGACCCCCATCAATGTGGTAATTAGTGGGAAAAAGAAGTTATGTCTTACCATAACGTTCCCTCTGTGTTGTTGATCTTCGCTCATTCATTAGTGATGGGTTATCAGTTCCATCCTCGGAACCGAGCCGGCCTTATTCCAAGCTTGCATCAGCCAAAAACTCTCGAGCCAAGATTCTACCCAGAATGCTCTGCTCCCTGTTACCTCAGATCAAGTTTGCAAGTTGACAGACAAAAGTAGAGGCTACCTCTGGTCATAACAGACCTATAATAAAGGAGTATATGAGATCAACCAGAAACCTCTGGAGAGGACGAAGGGTGGGGGAGTAAAAAATGAACGAAGATCAACAACACAGATGGAACGTTATAGTAAGACATAACTTCTTTATCTGATGTTGTTAATCTTTGTTCATTCCTTACTGATGGGACAGTCCCCAGCTACCTGTATCCTTGGGTGACCCTCATGGAAGGACATTCCTGAGCACCATGGAGCCAAAAGAAGTTCTACCTCTGGAGGCCAAAAACAATTTGTAATGAAGGATAAAAGTATGAGGTTTGGCCTAAGTTGCAGCTGAACAAATATCATTGAGGGAAGTCCTAGCATGGAGAGCTGCTGAAGTTGCCATAGACCTTGTAGAATGTGCTTTCACTTTGTGAGGCAAGGTGATATTGTTCTTGTTGTAGATAAAGGAAATGCAATTTCTCAACCCTGACGCCAATGCAACTTTTGAGACAGGATGACCTAGTCTTGGTCCAGAAAAGGACAGAAATAGTTGGTCTGATTTATAGGTAGATTTTTTTCTGTCCAGATAAAATCGTATTTGCCTATGAACATCCAGGGAGTGCAGGCAATATTCTCCTTTGTTAGAATGATTAGGAAAAAATACTGGGAGGTCAATAGACTGGCTGATAGACCGCTCTTACACCACTTTTGGTAAAAAGGGAGAATTAGTTCTCAGTGATACCCTATCCTTATGGAAAATAAGGTATGGACATTTGATGCATAAGGCTTGAAGTTCTGACAAATGTCTGGCCGATGTGACTTTAACCAGAAACAAAGTTTTCCAAGAGAGGTACTTTAAATCACATGAAGACACTGGTTCAAAGGGGGGAGCTGTTAGGGCTTGTAGAACCAAGGAATCTGGCCAGAGGAACAATGGTGATCGATGCTGCCATTGACCCCAAGAGTTGTAGTATGGACTGAGCAGAAGATTTGTGGTGACAGAGCAGCGACTGAACCTGTTGTCTTATTCTTTGAGGTCTGTGATCTGGAAGAGATGCTGTGCAATTCCTCATGTCCAACAGTATCCTGATGAATTCTAAAGACTGTGCTGGGGTCATGTTGGACTTTTCCTCTTTTATAGTGATTCCCAGGCATTGTGCTGTGAGAAGAGTGTAGTCTACGGCTTCTTCCAGAAGACGCTTGGTGAGGGTAGTGAGGAACTGGTCGTCTAGGTATGGAAATGCCTGGAATCCTTGAAATCACAGGTGATCGATGACCACTGCCATGCATTTGGTGAACACTTTGGGGGCTGTTGAGACCGAAGGGCAGTGCTTGAAATTGGTAGTGGCTGGCTCCTATGTGGAAGCGGAGGTATCTTCTTGAGCACTTGTCCATTTTTATATGGTAATATGCATCTTGAAGATCTACAGGGCACATCCAATCGTCTTCTTCGAGAAGAGGAAGAATAGACTGAACCATGACCATCTAGAATTTCTCTGTTTTTACAAATTTGATCAGTGTGTTGAGATTCAGAATCGGTCTCCATTCCCCTGTCTTTTTTGGCAGCAAAAAGAACCTTGAGTAAAAACAGGATCCTATCTGGTCTGGGGGAACCATTTGGATGACTCTTTTTTGTAGCAGTTTTCAGATTTCGTGTGCTGCTGCTTCCCTTTGACTGGGTGGAACATCAGCTAAGTCTCTGGATGAGGTTGGACAGAGATGAAAGGGGATGCGATAGCCTCTGGATATTATCCGTTATACCCAAGAATCGGTGGTTATGTTTCGCCAAGCAGTAGGAAAAATGACCCCCGACCGCTTCCAGAGGTCAGCAGTTGGGCAACACTTCAGGAGCACTGGTAGGGTTGCCCAGAGAAAGAATCTCTGGAACCCCGGTTTCGTGGACCTCTTCTGCCCCCAAAAGGGGCGTCTTCCATTGGAATGTCCTCCTCTGCCTCTAGGGGAGAACTCGGCACGTGCATCACGGAAAGAGCCCTGTGATTTTCTGTACCACACCTTCCCGCTTCTCTGATTTCTAGTGTAGAATCGTTGAGGAGTGGAGTGTCTGACACCAATGACAGATAGGGTCTTGCCATTTTGTTCGCACCTTGCCAGCGTATCTTTAGCTTTAGGGCCAAACAAAGAAGCGGTCTCGATGGGGCATTCATGAAGGAAGCCTTAGAGTCCGCAAAGTCACAAAGGCGCATCCAGGCATGCCGTCTCGTGACTATAACCGCGCCTGCTGCTCTAGCCGCTCCTTCCATTGCATGTGAAATAGGATGCATGGAAGAATTGGATATGGATTCTAGGGTCAATATCTGAGAAGCTATGTTGTCACGGACCTTATCAGAAACAGCTCCTGCCAAGGTTTCAGAGAGTTGGTTGATAAGATTCCTCTGGAGCTTTATAAAGTGTGCCAAGTAGTTCAAGGACCATACGGCAAAGGTCGATGAAGCAAACACATACTTCCTGAGTCTGTCTATCGCCCCAGACTCCTTGTTGGGTGGATGGACAGTCTGGCTCTCTTCTGCCAAGTCTTTCTTGGTTGCAGCCACCACCACCATGGGATCTACTGGAAGACCTTTTGACCAATGGGTATGCTCAACTGGGGGAGGTAAAATCTTGTCAGGCCTCTGCGGTATAGCTTCTAGGGTGTCAGGAGCCTTCCATGCATGCTGGATGATAAGCTGGACAAGCTCATCAGCCGGCTGGGTAACCCAGGAGGTAGGGGGCCGGGCACAAAAGGCCTGCAGAAGTACAGATTCCTCTGAGGAAGGATTGGAGGATTTCCAATCATCCCTCTGTCTTAGGATCTTGAGGATGTCACCAAAGGACACCTCATCAGAGGGTGACCATGGGGACCCTTCCCTGTCATCAAAGTCTGTATCTTTGGTCAAAGACTCCTCAGTGGAGTCCATGTGCTTCCTCTTGCATGAAACCTTGCAAGGTACTTCCTTAGTTGGGAGTTCTGGGGAAGATTGCAAAGAGGGGGTCTCCTGAGGAGGAGAAACCCAAGGCCCTTGTGCCCAGTGTCCGGTGGTTATGGCTTGCGACAGTTGTGGCACAGAGGGGGGGGAAGAGGACTCCGACATGGGGAGGTTGCCAGCGGAGGCAAGCGCCCTCTCCATGGCCAGGAAGGCTGGCCCATCCAAACAGGGATGGGAGCCCAGAACAGAGCACAACAACCTTGGAACCGGGGTCACATCCCGCTCTGATGAGCCAACCCCCAGACCAGGAGTCTAAAGAGATCTGTGGAGTGTAAGGGAGGATTCCTGGAGGGTGCCATAGAAAATGTCGGCGTGGAACCAAGAATGCCCTTCCCCCATGGTACAGCCACTAGCCTGAGAAGAGCCCGATGCCCAGTGTACTGAGGGCCACAAGGATGACTCCAGCTCTAAAGTGAGGTCCACTATTGGAGTCGGAGGGAGGGAAGCTGCTGTCAGAGGAAGGGGCTTTGATGCCTGTGTGGATGTCAAAAGAGGAGTGTACGTTGGACTCCATGGAGAAATACTTTCACCTGAAAGAGGGAACATAGCTTTAGATGGTTGAGAGAGACCCCTGGCCACAAGCAACTGGTCAACAAGCCACAAAACATCTTGTTTAGAGAGGCTCCTGGTCGACCTCATAGAGAAACCTGAAGGTGATTCTGGCCTTTCTAGAAAAGGGCTATACTGGCTACCAGCAAAACAGATCCAAAGAAAGAGAGTACTTGGTCCTTGCTAGTTCGAGTGGTGTAGAGCCCAGAACTGAGGGTGTCTGCACCGAGGAGAATGGTGTTGACGTAGTCTGCGCCGATGAAGGCAGCGCCATAGAAGTCAAAGGTGTCTGCACTGTAAGGGGTGGTGTGGCAAGTGTTTGCACCGATGAGTACAGTGCCATCGAGGAAGGTGTCTGCACCGGTAGTAATGACGGTGCCAAAAAGAACTGCACTGAAGAGCTTGTCAGCGCTGAAGGTGTCTGCACCGTAGAGGACAGTATCATCAAACTCGGGGCCAAAGGAGATTGCACCAATGGTGCCGAAGGAGACTGTACCTGCAGAGATGGTACTGGTAAAGACTGCGAAAAAAACTGTTGGAGCCATAAGTGTCTGCACTGGAAACTCCGGTGCCGGTAGCGATAAAGAGGACATAGCTGGACCAAGAATCAACTGGGGTGGTGCCGAACCTGGAGCCAAAAAGGTAGCAAATGGCAGCGCTGGACTGGAAATTGTTACCTTTTTATGAGTTGACTCCCTGCGATCTCCAGAGGGAGATGAAGTAAGCAACCTCGAGGAAGAAGAAGTAGAAGAACGCCTCTTACGGGGTTTAGCAGGAGGGGGTGAGCCCTACAACCCAGAGATAACCTCACAGAAAGGAGTTTTCAGGAGGCCTTTCAGGATTAACTTGTTCTGTCTTTCACTGAGAGTCCTGGTCAAAAAACTTCTACAAATCCCACATGGGAGATCCACTTAAGGTGGAAGACATTCAAGCAATAGACACATAAGGCATGGCCATCAGAAAGCGGTAGGTTATGGCCGCAATCCTTACACTGTTTAAAACCAATACTACTTTTCTTTTCCGACATAATGATGTGGAGAAGAACGACAGTACCAAAGAGTTAAGAAAAGCTACCCAGAAGGGTAAGAAGAGAGAAAGGAAGGATTACCAATGATGGTAAAGAAGAATTACCTCAAAGGTAAGAAAAGGGTAATAAAGGGGAAGAAAACTAAAGGGAGAGAGTCTTAAAGTTACAATAGGGTAGGAGTATAGAAATAATAACTGACTAAAAACTTTTAAAGCACTAACAATATAGAAACCTTTAAAAAATTATTCACTTAGCTGAGAGAGAGAGAGGCTTGACATGGCTGTACAGCAATGTGGAAATGAGATCTGAGGTAACAGGGAGCAGAGCAGAACATTCTGGGTAGGATCTTGGCTTGAGAGTTTTTGTCTGACACGAGCTTGGTATAAGGCCAGCTCAGTTTCGAGGATGGAACTGATAACCCATCAGTAAGGAATGAACGAAGATTAACAACATCAGATCTGATTTTTCCCAAAGGAGATGATGATGCATTTTTTGGTATTAAGCTTAAGGCCATGGTTTGACACCAGTCATTGGTCTCAGTGAGGCGTTTCTGTAGGATGTCTACATCACTTGGTGAGTTAATAATGGCTCCCAGCTTGCAGTCATCTGGGAACTTGGTCAGCCAGAGTCCCTCCATGTTGACCTGGACTTCTGAGAAGTATGCCAAACAGGAGAGGACCCAGGACTGATCCCTGTGGGACTCCACTCATGACTGGTCATCAGTCTGACTTGGAGTCTGCTACTTTCACACTGTGGGTTCTGTCTGTGAGCCAATTTGCAATCCACCAAGTGATATAGGGATTGATGCCTAGTTTGGTGAGTTTATCAATAATTCCTGAGTGGGGAATGGTGTCAAAGGCCTTGGCCAGATCGAGGTAGGCTGTATGAAGTGCCTTGCCCTCATCCACAGCTCTGGTGACTGACTCAGAGAAGTCAACCAGGTTAAGCAGGCATGAGCTACCTTTCACAAAACCAAACTGCATGGAAGCTAGAGTTTGGAGATTCCCTATATCCTTGTTAATTAGGTCCATGATGATGCGCTCCATAGCCTTACATATCAGACTGGTCAGGCTAATGGGGTGATAATTCCCAGGGTCTGTAGTTGCTCCCCCTTTATGGAGAGGAATGACTGTAGCAGTGCACCATTCGATAGGGACAACGCCTGAGGTGAGGCGGTGATTGAACAGGGCACACAGGTGTGGTGCCAGTTCACTTTGTAGTTCATGTAGAACACATCCAGAGATATTGTTGGGTCCCATGGAAGTTGTATTCTTGTCCTTGGACAATGCAGCTTTAACCTGTGCTGCAGTAATGCTAGGTGCCTGGCATTCCTCCTGTATTGTGATTGGTCCTTTGGGGGGGGAGGGGTAAAGTTGGCACTGAATCTGTCGGCCAGTATGTTGGCAATATTTGTTGGCTCAGTATAGGAGGTACCATTGTGCAGTAACTCAGAGCAAACCTGGGTATTGCCGTGGAGATTTTTGATATAACTATAGAAGGCTTTGTGATTGTTTTTAGTGTCTGCTGCAATTCTGCCTTCATAGCTGGCTTTAGAGGTTTTGATGAGGGATCTCAACTTTTTCTTGAAGCAAATAGGTGAGTTTTTCCAGTCTTGGGGCTTCACCTTTTTCTGCAACAGTTTATTCCTTCTGTTGTCGAGTTTATTAATGGCATGGGAAGTCAGATTTGCTTCCTTTTTTTGGAGGAGAGTGTCTTGGTTCTGTTGGGTATGGCTAGTTCCATGCATTTATGTACGTGTTTGTACAGTGCATTGGTATTAAATCGTCAGTCATGCATCTATTTTCTATTGACATGGGTGCCGTGTAGTTAGCCACCTCTGTTTATAGCAGCCCAAAGTCAGCTGTGTATAAGTTTTTCATGGTGGTTACTTTTGCAGGGGGTGTGAGTGAGATGTGGATTTCCATGGTGATTAGTTTGTGGTTGGATCTAACCAGGGAGGAATTGACTACTGGTGTAGAGCAACGGTTTCCCATGTTAGTAATAACCAGGTCAAGGATGTTGCTTCCTCTAGTGGGGGTAAGAATGAGCTGGTCCAGGGCATTGGAATTGATGAATTCCAGGAAGCGTTAGGCCAGTGCATTGGTGCATGAGTAGTTTTCCCAATTGATGGAGGGGTAGTTGAAGTCACCTAGTATGAGAGTGTTGGGTTGGACCCTAATAGTTTCCAGGGTGCTTAGGAACATGGAGTGAGAGTCTTGGGACATGGTTGGAGACCTATAGCAGGCTACGACCTGAATCACCATCTTACCCAATGTTAATTGTACTTGAAGTATCTCAGATGTGTTATGCTGGGCTACTAGTCTGGAGGTGTGCATATCCTTTATGAATATGGAGACACCACTGCCTTTGGAGCTTCAGTCCATGTTCTGGGGCTGAAAGGTGTGGAATGCGTTATAGCCTGGTAGTGCTGGGGTGATTTCTGCTGCTTTAAACCAGGTCTCCGTTACAGCACAAAGGTCGATGTTCTCCATTTTGAGGAGTGATTCGAGCAAGTGCTTCTTGAGATTCAGACTTCTAGCATTGAGAAGCATGACCCTCAGATTGCATTTATTTACAGCTGTTATGGTGGTAATTTGGTCTTTGGAACATCTCCTAAAAAGGCACTACAGGGGTGGCAAAAGCCTTAGCCAGTATCTGGAAATGCAGGGGTGGCATCTCTGGAAAAGCATTGCCAGTCATGTCATCCCAAGCAGACAGATACTGGATCCCCTTAGAATGACACCAGAAACTTAGCCAATTGTTGAAGTGAATCATTTTCTACTTGTACTGCGGTATCATTCTGGGCGATGGTAGGATGCTGCTCAGGGCTAGGGTCATACCTGCCTGGGCCACATAATCCAAGAGCTCCTCCATGTCTCTCTTCATGTAGTCCAGGGACGTGTGTCTCAGGTCATTCACACCCACATGGACAGTGACAGAGTAAGGATGGTTAGAGGACAGAGCACGTAGGGAAAAACACAAATAAGCAACTGGACTGGTATTCCACAGCAGGAGTTGTTAGTTGAAAGGGCACATCGTGTGTATGCTCCAAACCTGGCTATGATAAAGCAACCTACACCTTTAATAATAAAGCTGCAATCCTACCAGCAGAAGGACTTGATTTTGACAAAACTGTGGCAGAAGGACAAAGTACTAAAAGTGGTAGACAGCAGAGTGTTTGTGGAGAATGATTACACATAGCACACCAGGCTAAAGAAATGCAAATATATTCCACTATTCAGGGAATGTCGAGACGCAGGTGTGAGATTCAAACTGCTGTACCCAGCTGTCTTCAAAGTATTCTTCCCTGGAGGGACAAAATAATCTTTTGATGAAGTACATGCTAAGGAAGAAATACCAAAGTTTGCCCAACAAGAAGTGGGCTGCGAAACAGAAAGAGATTCTGCTTCTCGATCTTCTGGTAATAAAGACGACAGAGAGACTGTACCTGTGAAAGTTTTTACCAGTGTTTCAATGGAAAACGTTGGAGTGAAGGAAGGGAGCACGAGAGCTGACTAGAAGAACTGAGTGCATGTTGGAAATGAAGCAGTGAGAGGATTTGGAAGATGGAGATGAACAGTAATAAAAACTGTAACAATGTGGGATTACAATGCAATAATTACGTGTGAAATATGACAGAATGAGAAAATCTGGAAACATTGGACTTTTCAGAAGTTTTTGGACTTGTGGGAGACTCTAAAGCATATGCCCTACTTCATGTCATTAATGTTCAAAAATGGAGGGAAAGAGGAGGAAGAAAATTAACTGTAAGTAAAGAGATTTTTTTCTTATTAGCACTAGTTATGTGGTGTATGGTTTTCTTTGCATGCTATAGAGTAATTTTTTTCAGTTATTTTTAAGTGTAATGTGGACTGTAAACAGGTGCTGCTGTTTTTTTTTCTTTTCTTTCTCCCTTTCTCTTTCTTCTTGTACAGTTTTAAGAAATATAGGCAATGTAATGAAAAAAAAGCCTGGTTAAAAGAGCATGGCAAAAGAAAAAATAATGTGCTTTTCCTCATTCTTGTATGGGGAAATGACTGGATTAAGGAGTGTAGACTGATTTAGTAATACGTTTTAAGAGTAAGCAAGTAAATGAAAAAGAATATTGAATACTATGAGGCTTTTTTTCTAGCAAAAACATGTATGCTCAGTGGCAGTTCTGCAGCTGGTCTTCCTGTTTCCATGGAAACAATCTGATAAAGAGAAACTGGCTGCCTGGTTCTTCTGTCTCCATGGAGACAATCTGATAAAGATACATTGGCTACAGGCTGGTGGAGAGTGATTGGCTGAAGGGGAAAAAATGAGAAGAGAAATTGGCTAGGACATAATGTTCTATGAAAGCATTCAGGGCTTTTCCCAGCTGGGAGAGCTATAAAGAAAAGACAAAACAAATTAGCACTTAGTAGAAGCACAGGCTGCACATAATGTTCTATGAAAGCATTCAGGGCTTTTCCCAGCTGGGAGAGCTATAAAGAAAAGACAAAACAAATTAGCACTTAGTAGAAGCACAGGCTGCACCATGAATCTTAGCATGTTCAACCTTTATTTTAGATTAACTCAAGTCTGTCAGTGTGACTGTTGGTTTGGAACTTTTGTTCCTATTAGGAGGCAAAACTTCGGTATTTGAAGATGTACATAGTTTTCTGTGTTAGTATTAAGTTAGGTTTAGGGGGTATTGGGGTGTGGGCTTTTCTGAGGGCTTTCAATAAAACAAAAAGATTTATAAGATGTGACATAGGCTCAAATTGGTATGACAAGAAACAACTCTATAAAAGTTCAACTTGTCAAACAGTGTATGCATGTAACACAAAAGCTGGAATGAGGCATTTAACAAAAAAGGTGTTGTACATAAAAGGGGAAAATAACTTTTTAATGCAATGACCCTTTCTGTAATGTCTTTAAATGTCAATGGTCTCACAGATAAATACAAATAGGAAAGAGCAGTGAACTATATTAATAAATGTATAGTGCAAATAGCTATGTTACAGGAGATGCACCTACAAAGAAGTGAACATGTGAATTTGATAAAGATAGGTTTTCAGGATGGTTATTCAGTGGAATACCAGGGACAAAGGAAAAGAGGAGTACTTATATTAATTGCAAGAGGAGCTCCAATAATGATAGAACAGGATAAAAAAGATAATAATGGCACATTTGTAGTGCTAAGAGGCTACTGGCAAGGGAGGAGGATTACACTGTCATGTATTTATATTCCACCTAAAACAAATGGAGCTTAAGACAATTCTGAGAGAAATAATCAGTTTTCAGCAAGGAATATTACCTATAGGTGGGGACTGGCATGTGATTTGCAACACTGACTATGTGTCTGGAGGGCCCAGAAGGGAAAGTAGAACAAGTCGGGTAGCTTTTTGAAGAAATTTATGAAAACATTTGGCATAGAAGATGTGACTTCAGTAATAGGAGTTATGAGTGAATTTACATTATTCCCTAAGATATAAAAACTGGGCTAGGTTTGACAGAATTTACATTTCACAAGAACATCTGCATTTAATTGAAGGTCTTGACAGACATCCAGTAAGTATTTCAGATGATATACCATTAATAATAATTAAAAATAAAAACACAGGGTAATGAAATAAAAATGAGACACTGGCACTTTCCCACTTATCTGTTGAAAGACAGGAATTTAAGGAATGGGTAGTGGAGATAATTCAGGAGCTATTAGAGAGGATATAAATTTCTTCTGAAATATAGCAAGGGAATGGGATGAGATTAAGGTGAAGTTTAAAAATAGGGTGGTAAGAAAAGAAAGGGAGCTATGGTTAATAAGTAACAAGAATTATTTAAAGGGACTAGCAAATGTTAAAGTATTGCAGGAAAGGGGGAATCTCACAGAACAAGAAGAGGATCAACTGCAGAATGCTAAGCAGAAAATACAGTATTACCTTGATAATATGTACAAGTTTAGAAAGACTGCTGTTAAGCAACTGTTTTTTGATAATAACACTAGAGCACAAAAACTTTTATCACAATGACTCAGTCAACAAAAAGTAGAAATGGCTGTCACCAAATGTAGGCAGCCTATAACAAAGAAGGTAACAAGAGATCCTGTACAGGTATTAGAAATTTTAGGAAATTCTATGAGAGTCTCTATAAAGTAGAGAAATGTGAAAATCAAGCAACATCCTCAACCTGGTTATCACCAACATGGGAGACCATTGCTCCCCACCTATAATCAATCCCTCCCTTGTTAAATCTGACCAAAAACTGATCACCATGGAAATCTCCATCTCACCTACACCCCTCGCTAAGGTGACCACCCTGAAAAACTTCTCTAAAGCCAAATTTGGGCTCCTAAAAACAGAGGTGGCTAACTTCTCGGCACCCATGCCAATGGAAAATAGCTGCATGACTGCTGCATCATGCACCAATACACTGTACAAGCATATACACAAATGCATGGACATTGCCCATGCCAAACAGAACTAAAACGCTCTCCTCCAAAAAAAGGAAGCCAATCTGGTGGTCTCCAGCCATCAATAACCTCTACAACAGAAGGAAGAAACTGATGCAAAAAAAAATGAAGTCACAAGACTGGAAAACCTCCCTTATCAGTCTCAACAAAAAGCTGAGATGTCTTATCAAATCCTCTAAAGCCAGCTATGAAGGCAGAATTGCAGCTGACACCAAAAACAACCACAAAGCCTTCTATAACTATATCAAAAACCTCAAAGGCAATACCCAGATTTGCTCTGAGTTAATGCACAATGGAGCCAACAGATATAGCCAACATACTGGCCGACAGATTCAGTGCCAACTTTACTCCCCCCAAGGGCCCTATCACAATACCAGAAGATAGCCTGGTACTCACCATTTCTGCAGCACAGGTAAAAGCTGCATTGTCTAAAGCCAGGAATACAGTGTCCATGGGACCTGATAATATCCCCGGCTGCATCTTACATGAGATACAAAAACAAACTAGCACCACATCTGTGTGCCCTGTTCAATCACAGCCTTACCTCAGGCTATGTCCCTAATGAATAGCGCACTGCTACAGTCATCCTGCTCCATAAAGGGGAAGCAACTACAGACTCTGGGAACTATCGTCCCATTAGCCTGACGAGTCTGGTATGCAAAGCTATGTACTGCATCATCATGGACCTGCTTAACAAAGATATAGGCAATCTCCAAACTCTTGACCCCACACAGTCTGGCTTTGTCAAGGGGTGATCCTGCCTGCTAAACCTGATTGACTTCTTTGAGGCAGTCACCAAGGCAGTGGATGAGGGTAAGGCAGTGCCTACAGCCTACCTTGACCTGGCCAAGGCCTTTGATACCATTCCCCACTCAGGTATCATTGATAAACTCACCAAACTAGGCATCAATCCTTACATCACTAGGTGGGTTGCAAATTGGCTCACAGACAGGACCCACAGAGTGAAAGTTGTGGATTCAAAGTCAGACTGTTGACCAGTCATGAGTGGAGTCCCACAGGGCTCGGTCCTGGGCCCTCTCCTGTTTGGCATCTACTTCTCAGAAGTCCAGGCCAACACAGAAGGACTCTGGCTGACCAAGTTCACTGATGACTACAAGCTAGGAGTCATTATCAACTCTCCAAGTGAAGCAACATCCTACAAAAGAGCCTCTCTGAGACCAATGACTGATGTCAGAACCATGGCCTGAAGCTTAATGCCAAAAATGCGTTACCATCCCCTTTGGAAAAAACTCAGTTCCCACGAATTGCCACGTTAATGGGAGCCCACTGAACACTGAAGGGACCATAAGAGATCTGGACACCCAGGTCAACAGCCACCTCACCTTCGACCACCACATTGCCACTGTGGTCAGAAAGTCCTTCTATGTGGAATAGCTTATAACCAAAGGTTTCGCATCAAGGAAGAAAGAGGTCATGAACCCTCTCTACTAATCCCTCATTAGACCAATCATCAAATATAACATCCCTTTTGGCATATACCTGACCAGACACCTACAACAGCTGAAGAGGTCACATAAGTACCTCACAAAAAGGATCCTATGCCTTAAACACATGTCCTACATGGACAAACTCAAGAAACTTCAGCTGTTCTCAGTCTCTTATCGTCTACTTAGAGGTGATAATGCTTGACTTACAAAGCCATGTCAAACCCAGCCCTACTTTAAATGCTACACGTAAAGAAATTCCAATCCCCCCATGCCACATGCTCCAGATATCACAACCTCATTACCACAATTAACAGAACATGCTGGAAGGACATTTTCATCTCCCAAATACTGCCCATACTCTGGAATAAGCTTCCCGTTTATGTCAAGCACAGCACCTCGCTGGCCCTCTTCAAAAGAAATCTTGATGAGTGGATGGGTAACAGAAAGCTCACTCCAGGGATCATTCCAGTTGTCCTACTGGATAGGGGCACTGTGAACTAACATCGGGTGGCATTGTGCCTAGGCAATTTTTTTGGGCTAGGTTTGTAAAGGCTCCAGAGCCATTAGCCTAGTACACAACTATGAACTTATGAACTTAAGAAAAGATCCAAATGGAAATTTTTATGGAAGAATTAAATATGAAAAGGTTAGAGGATGAGAGTCAATTACTAATGGTTAGGATAAGAGGAGATGAGTTTAAATTTGTGACATATAACCAAACTACAGGAAAGTTCCCAGGAATAGATGGTTTACCTGTGGAAGGTAGGAAGCTACTATAGAAAAGACCAATAAAGATCTGGAAGCTTTTCTTTAACAGTATTTTAAGAGGAGGAGATGTACCAACATCGTGGAAGAAAGCAGTGGTAGCTGTAATACCTAAAGAGGGTAAAGATCCATTAGACCCAGCTTCATACAGGCCCATTTCAATACTAAACCATGATTATAAATTGTTCATGTCTATAACGGCTAAAATGATGACAAAAGCAATGCCAAAATTGATAGATATGGATCAGTGTGGTTTTGTGGAGGGGAGGAGGCAAACATTTGACAACATTAACAGAACACTGATGATCCAGAGGGAAGCAGAATATAAGAAGATACTATTGTTTTTGGTGGGTCTTGATGCAGAGAAAGCATTTGACAGAGTAATTATAAAACTGATTAGGAGGATATATGAGGGATTGAAGGCGAAAATTAAAGTGGGTAGGGTCCTCTCTGATAATTTCTGCTTGAGCAGAGGAACCAGGCAGGGGTTTCCTCTTCCCCCTTTGTTATTTGCATTATATTTAGAACCACTGGCAAACAGAATAAGGAACTCAGAAATTCAAGGATATAATTGGTATGGTAGTTAAGAAATGCTGGCTGTATTTGCAGATGATATTATTTTATACCTAACAAAACCAGAAAGAGACATTACAGTCTTGTGGAACATTTTGAGACAGTTTCAGATTTTTTTGGGATACAAAATTAATGAAGCTAAAACAAAGGCAATAGTGGTAAATTATGTTCCCACATACAAATTGGTTCAGCAATATCTGTATTTATGGGGACATGATAAAATGAAATATTCAGGAGTATGGATTAAAAATGACTCTGGTGTGGCACCTAAGGATATGTGGGAAGAGACTAAACAAAAGTTAATACAAAAACTGAGAAAATTGAAGCTTTGTTATATGGATATGGATAGTAAGATACAGGCAGTCAAAATGTTTTTAGTCACTTTAGTCTTATACACAGGTTAGGCATATTTTTATCAACCAGAGAGGTTGCGGATAGCAATTAATAAAGAGCTGATTGACTTTATATGTTAGGGGAAGATGGCAAGAGTCAAATGGGATAAGCAGATTCTTCCAGTAGAATAGGGTGGATTGAGATTACTCAGTTTGAAGGAGTATTTCAAAGCTACAAAGTTAACATTCCCATACATAGCACAAGCAGAAAACTGTAATTCAAAATGGAAAAGGATGATGTTGAAACAGGGGGAAAGCTCAAGAAACAAGGAGAGACTGGGATTTTGGATGCAGGCCTTTAAGGAGAATAACAATAATCATACAGAATATTATATCCATAAAGTAGCAGAAAATATTCTAAGAACTAAGCCTACACGTCAATCGAGAATGGAGATTCTGACGATAAGGACAACTGCAATTATGGATACAGACAATAGGCAAGAGGGGGATGTAATTTATTGGATAAAACTGGCAAAGGAACCAAGGTATTGGGAACAAATTACTAGAGAGGGAAAGGTAACAGGATGGGAAGAGGCCAAGAATTTATTTGGACTGCAGGTTAGAGATTGCCTTCCCTGTCTAGGACTGATATTAGAGTATAGGCAAACAAAAATTAATGTGGGGTGTCCTAAACAAAAGACCAGTGCTGGTAGAGTTTTTAGTAGAATCTACAATAGAAGCTGCCATTAAAAAAGGAATAATAAGTACAACATATAAAACATTGCATGATAACTGTAAGAATCAATCAGATGAAGTTAGGAAGGATGGGAAGAGAGACTATATAAGCAATTCACAAAGAAACAATAGGAGGATATATGCATGTCTTCCAAATATGCAACAAAATTTAGACGATTTAGGATTTTTGCTTGGAAATGTTTACATAGATATTTTTATACCCCAAGTAGACTCCAGATAATTTTTCCTCAGGTACACAGCAAATAACAGGGAAGAAAGAGGTACTTGAAAACATATTTTCTGGGAGTGCAGTGGATTGGTGGACTTCAAAGTTTCCCTGCGGGATACAGTTGGAGATGATGGGTGGGTGGGCTGGTGTGACGAGTGAGATGATTTTTCTAAGCCATGATACAGAATTGGAATTGCCAAGACATGGTACTGCTTTGCTGTGTCTAATTATGGTGGCTGCCAAAAAGCAATTATTAGAAAATGGAAATCAAAATCTAAACCAACTACATTAGTAGTAGTGAATATAGTAAACAGAGATAAAACAACTGGAAATGAGATCTTTAGAAAAGAGTGGAGCAAACTACACAGGAAAAAATGGGAATTGTGTGAACAATACAAATGGGAGGAATGAGGTTTAAAAGAAGGCAGGACTTAAATGAACTATATTATGTCCTACTGAAAATGACTGGGTAGATTATAAGTGATATATAATATTTGCAACTGGGAGTGTGCAAGTATGGTTTGCGATGTAAAATGCTTACAACTTGGATTGTGTCGGTGTATTTCATTTTCATTCATATAAATGTATGATTACTTACGTCGTAAGTGATGGTTTAATAAAGATGTTTCTTGTTTAAAAAAGGGCAGGAATTGAATAATTGATGTAATGTTGGTTAGGTTATATGATATATAACAATATATGCAAAGTATAATGTTTGTTAATGTTAATTTAATACAATTTGATTACTTTTGTATAAATGTAAATTTACCACTAAACCAGCTGAAGTTGCACTTTTGCATAGAAGGAATGACTCAGAATTGCTTATATTTTTCACTGAAGGGGTGAGGCAGAGCAGCCACAGGCCAGTCAGTGCAGAGCCTCCACAAGATGGAATTCAATTGTGGAAGGGCATACACTGCAGAGCAGACAGGACTTATTTCTCTTACCTGTCATGGAGAAAAAGGACACTTGCTTCTCTGAATCTCTTTCCCAGGACAATGTTGCAAGGGAAGAATTTTTCCCAAGCCTAACTTACAAATGGGTTGGTCCAAGCTTATTAGAGACACAAAGGAAGAGAATGTGACAATATAATGCAAAAGACAAAAAAATGAGGCTGAGGGATAAAAGATAATATGGGAATAGGTCAGAGTAGGAAACTTTAGCGGTTCATACCTGTTTAAATATGAAAAAAAGAGCTAATGTTGAAAATTAAGTGCTGCCAACAAAATACAAAGTGGGCTGAGATTAACTCACCAAGGACAGATTGTGAGGCTTCTGCATCACAGATAAAGAAGAAATATTTTGCAGAAAAGTAGTTGTTTAAGTCCTACCTACCAACAGTAGATGTTCAAAAACCTTACTGCCTCAGTGGCATTTTGGGGTTATCTGCCAAGATAACAGAGTACTGGCCAGCATTCAAAAGTTAAGATATCCCTCCTCCTCTCTCCTATGACAGACGATTGGCTAAGCATAACCTGAGAGGGAAGTCTTTAGCTATCACAGGAAGTGAGTGTTCAGGCTTTTTGCTTCCACCAAGGTGAAGAATGTACCTGAAGCCAGAATCATCTAGCAAGAGTAAATTCGCAGCCAATTGCAATATCATACAAAAAAAAAAAATCCAACAGTAACTGAATCAAACTAGATGAAGCTTACCTCAACTATACACAGTCTGGGGATGGTGGGTTGGTGCTGCCAATGAAGCAGTGAGGAATTCAAATATATGAAAGTTATGTACTCACCATAATGTTAGATCCATGCTGTATGATTTTTGTCTCCTTCAGACTTATGGTCTGTCAGATACAATGGAATCCAACCTCAGCGTCAGTCTTTAAGCTTATTGGAATTGGAGCTCTGACTCCTCCCTTAGCCATAATTCCCCAGGCTGTACCTCAAATCCTCAGACTGAGTTTTCCCCCACTAGTTTGAAAAGATATTAAGAAAATTACCAAGGTAAAGAACATTGATGATGTTAACTGATGAAAGACAATTACAGTCTAATGTGACTGTGCACAGACAGGGAACAAAATCCACTCAATCATCTCAAAGCCATAGGTGAAAGTTTAGAAAGGGGTAGGGGGGAGTTTGAAGCAGATGAAAATCAGAGAACATGGATCTAGTGCTGTGGTGAGTACATGATTTTCGTATCCAATGTTGTCTATTTTCGTCCATTCAAAACTATGGGACAGAATCCCAAGTTGTCAAACTGGGTGGTTATCAAGGAATGACATTCCTGAGTATGGTGGAGTCAAAAGATGAGTGTGATATAGATTGTGCTTCCAACTTATAGTGAGAAATAAAGATATGTATCATTGAGGAATATATGTATGTATGTAACACAATCTCAGCTAGCCTCCAAAGGTCTTCACCACTAAAACAAGTAGATATCGTAGAAAAACACCAGTATGAAGACCACCATGATAATGCAGCAAAAACTTCTTTATTTAGGTACAAACAAAGGAAAGAGATGAGTGCTTTCACGTATGTATCATTGACCAAGAGGCCGCAGCACCAATGTCATCTATGGATATACCTCTGTTGAAGACTGCTCTGGTTGAATGTTGGTTTATGTGGTAAAGGTAGATTTTTCTTATGATTCACAAAGGAAACACAATCAGAGAGCTATCCGGATAAAATTACTTTGGAGACAGATTTTCCGAGCTTTGGTTTTTGCAAAATAAACAAACAATTGGTTATCCCTTCTAAAATCATTTTTATTCTGTGGATATAGAATCTGAGTTGTGTATGAACACCTAACATATGTAATAAATCCACAGATGAATAGTGAAGCTAGGAACCACAGAGGACACAATCCAATAATCCAGGACACTTTTTATTGATTTAGCACTTTCGTCAAGGTGAAAGACTTCATCAGAATAGCCATGTTTGCTAAAACACAGCTTTAAATAACCGACTCCCAGCTCACATTGGTTAAAAGAAAAACATCACTTCCTCCAAAAAATAAACATCACTTCCTCCAAAAAATATACAATAAGAAAAACTTTAAAAATATTTTTAAAACATTTGGTATGCTGTTAATAAAAAATGCTTGCACATAACAAAAACAGCAAAGATTGCACATTCCTGATAAAAAATACTTGCACATTACAAAAACAGCATAATTTCAGTTTAAGTACTGAACTAATAGAGAGACTGTCATTGAGTCCAGGAGCCTGACAGGCATTTGTTCTAATCTGCCACTTAAGCTCCACGAACTCTAAAAATTCATCCAAGGGACCCCCCCCCCTCCATGGACCCAAATCAACTTGGTCGACAATGAAAAATTTGAAAGCATGCAGTGGGTGAAGGCTGATGTGCCTGTACAGTGCATTATTTTCATTTTTGTGTTTAATATCATATGTGTGTGGGTAAATTCTTTGTCTCAATGCCCTGATTGTTTTTCGTACATAGTAGGCGTTGCAAGAATCATATAATGCGACATAAACAACTCCTCTGGAGTAACAATAATGTTTCCTATGTGTAGTAACGTTCCCATAATTTTTTATTTTAATTTTGTTTGTGACAGTCATATACGGGCACTGTGGGCACCTGACACATCTGTAAATGCCACCCTGATCTTGTTTTATGTTGCTTCTTTCCAATAACCCTTTCAGGGAAGTTTCCTTTTTATAGACAATCTGCGGCCTCTTGCTCAGTTTATTATGGACATCAATGTCCAAACTAAAAATTGCCCAGAGCTTCACCACAATCTCTTTGATGTCGTAAAAACTGACAATGAAAGGCAAAATAAGAGCCCTACTAAATATGCCAGATTTCTCCTTATGCGATGGCCCACTCAACCCATGAAATAATAGGGTCTATGTTATATGTTCGAATGCTTAATTGATCGGACCACTAAAGATCGAGCCTTAGTGATCGAACAATTAAATGTTCGAAAATATAAAAAATAAATATTAAAAAAAAAAAGAAAATGTAAAGGGTGTAAACAGGGAGGCAAGCCCCCCTGCACCCCCCGCTACTTAAATATACCAACTCCAAGAAATTTCCCATTTCCTACACTGTAGTGCGATCTTGGAGTTGATATATTTAAGTAGCAGGGGGTGTGGTGGGTGCAGCTTCCCATGTGGGGGGTGCAGGGGGACTTACCCTTTAGTTTGTTTTTGTTTTTATTTTTGTTCACTTTATTTTTTTTTATTTTTTGAAAATATTAGAACATTCAAATGTTCGATCATTAAAGGTCGATCTTTAGTGGTTCGAACATTTAAGTGTTTGAATATTTAACATAGACCCAAATAATAGAGGGCTAAAGTTACCAAGTTCTCTCTTGGTAATAACTTCATCCGCTATACTGTTGATGAAGTTTTCAGGATACCCTCTCTTAATTAACATGTTCTTCAATACCCCACATTCTCTTAAAAAGTCATCAAGTTGTAGAACCATCCTGGCTAGCCTGATGTACTGCCCTTTGACCAGTGCCTTCTTTTGATGTACAGGGTGCCGACTAGAAAAGTGCAACAATGAGTTGGAATATGTTGGCTTGCAAAATAAATGGGAGGTAAAACCCTTCTTGGCATAGTTCTTCTGCACAGTCACATCAAGATAGTTCAAAATATGCTTGTCTTTGTTCATAGTGAACCTCAAAAAATTGGTGGTCCCATTAATGAAGGTGAAAAACCTAGTCAGGTAATTTTCACCTCCTTTCCAAAAAAGGACAATGTCGTCCAGGTAGCACCTATAGAGCACCCAGAGGTCACTGAGTTCATGATGAACAAATCCTCCCATTGTGCCAATACAATGTTGGCAAATGTACGTGCACAGCACGTACCCATAGCGACACCGGTTCTTTGTTTAAACAGGTGTCCCTCAAAGCTGATAAAGTTGTTCTCCAGGACAAGCTCCATACATGCCTGAATAGTCAAAATAGTCCCATGATCAAAAGATGTCTTCATACAAAGATAGTCATAAAACCATTCAAGCCCTTCATCATGTGGGATCACAAAGAACAAGTCACACACATAAATTGTAACAAATATCAGGTGTTTGTCAAACATTTCAGGTTTAATTTTCCCTAAAAAATCCCAATAATCTCTGATAATGGATTCTCTCTTATCCAGTACATGTTTGACCTTATTGTCAACATATTTCACTGGGAAAAACGTCTTAGAGGCCTTAGCATTCACTACAGGGCAAAGGGGGGGGGGGTTTGTGATGGACTTGTATATTTTAGGAATCCCGAATATTGTTGGGATCCTAGGATGTTTTATGTGCAGTTACTTGTGTGTCTCTATCGATATCTGACCATTAAGTAGCAGTTGTTCAATATGTAAGTCAGTGTTTCTGTAAGTGATGTTCAATTCATTGCAAGAGACATCTACATATGGGTCACTGTATAAAAGCTCCACCATCCTGCTATTGTAATCATCAAGACCCATCACTACTAATCCCCCACCCTTATCTGGTTTCATAAATCTTGTCTCTCTACAGTACAATGTCCTGTATGACCACTGCCTCACTTGTAGTCAAGTTGTGATGTATATTAGGATTCCTATTCTGTACCAGCGCCCTGATTTCTTTGTCACATAACATCTCAAATGTTTGTACTGTGGGGTGTGTAGTGGGCATAAAGGTACTAGGTCTATGTAGTGTTACTTGGTTAAGTGGCATGGTGGCACATTAGAACAAATGCCTGTCAGGCTCCTGAATTCAATGACAGAGTCTCTATTAGTTCAGTACTTAAACTGAAATCTATACTGTTTTTGTGATGTGCAAGTATTTTTTTATCATGAATGTGCAATCGTTGCTGTTTTTGTTATGTGCAAGCATTTTTATCAGCAACATACTAAATATTTTAAAAATATTTTAAAAGTTTTTCTTATTGTATATTTTTGAAGGAAGTGATGTTTATTTTTTGGAGGAAGTGATGTTTTTCTTTTAACCAATGTGAGTTGGGAGTGGGTTATTTAAACATGTGTTTTAGCAAATATGGCTATTCTGATGAAGTCTTTCACCTTGACGAAAGCGCTGCATCAATAAAAAGTGTCCTGGATTACTGGATTGTGTCCTCTGTAGTTCCTAGCTTCACTATTCATCTGTGAATTTATTTAGTTTTTGTCATTCTGTTTAACATGTGTAATAAGTACCCTCCTTTATTGATGTACTCTGGAAAGAAAACAGGAAGGTGTATAGATTAGTTTAAATTAGCTTTGGATGCCACCTTAGGGATAAAGGATGCATTACTTCTGAGGGAAACTCTGTCCCTGTGAAAAACTAGAAAAGGAGGCTTCGATGAGAGGGCTTGTAAATTCCAGATTCATCAGACCGATGTTACTGCAACCAGGAAAATTGTCCTCCATGAGAGCAACTTTAAGTCTGCAGTAGAAGCGGGTTCAAAGTGAGACTGGGTTAAGGCTTGTAAGATGATAGGAATGTCTCATGGAGGAGCTGGGTCTCTAATAGGCAGTCTTAGCAGAAACGTACCTTTGAGAAATGCTTTTGAGATTTTAAACAATGCTATGGAGATATCATTGCATCCTACATGAAAATTGGAAATTGCCACCAATTGAACCTTAAAAGTTGCAAAGCTGGAACCTTTGTCAAAAATATCACACAAAAATACAAGTATTGTAGGAACTGGTGCAGAAAAGGAGTTCAGACCTTTAGAAAAGGCTCAAATTGAAAATCTTTTCCATTTACTAAAGTAAATTTTCCTTGTTGACATTTTTTGTGATGTGGAAAGAATATTGACTACTGCTGGGAAAAGTCTGGTTTCTCTGGCTACAGTTAAAACTGGAGGAATCCTGCTGTTAATTTCATGGGCTTCTGATCCGGAGGAGGCAATCTGGATAGGTGAGTTAATAGGTCTGGATACTGATCCAGCATCCGTGTAGGATGTACTAGGAGTGGCCATAGGTAAGGAAACCAAGTCTGTTGGGGCCAAAAGGGGGCAATGAGCATTACTCTGGCTTTGCACATTCTTGCTTTCTACATGGAGGGCCAAATACAGACTACAGCATCCCTCGGTGACTCTCCCTTTGGAGGGATCAGGATAAAATACCTGCTGCATTTGTTGATCAGGTAGGAGGCAAATAGGTTGCAACAAGGTTGAGCCCAGTGACTGACAATTGTTCATGTCACTGTAGGATTGCGGGACCACTCATGAGGCATCAGCATTGTCCTGCTCAGTTTGTCCACCAAAACAGTGGAGGACCCTGGGATGTGCACAGTTATCAGAAAACGTTGTGAAGACATCGCCCATTACCAGACCCTCGTGGCTTCTTGACAAAGAGGAGTAAGATCGGGTTCCTCCCTGCATGTTTCTGTACCATACCACAATCATGTTGTCTGTCTGTACAGAGATCACACCCTTGGGGAGGAGATTCTGAAATGCCTGCATAATACAAATTTTTGAATGTACGGGGGTGTGTAGATTGAGACTACTGTACTGCCAAGGTCCACTGCAGCACTCTCATGAAATATCTGGCTAATATAATCATTAAAATTGTGGATGCCATGATACCCAAGACACATAGGATTAATCTCGCTGGCTGATATAGAACTTTAAGAGCTGTTAGACAAAGTGAGTGGACCCTAGATTGTGAAAGACAGACTACTGGGAGTTTGGTGTTTAGGAGGCACCCTATGAATTATATACTCTGACCTGGAATCAGTTGACATTTTGGTAGGTTTATGGAGATTCTTAAATTCAGAAGCAGCTGGAGTACTTAATACCGATATGAGATGAGGAGATGCACGGTGGAAGCAGTGAGGAGCCAATCACTGAGATACAGGAAAACCTGGATTCCCAGTAGGTGCAGTTGCACAACTAGTACTGCCATGATTTTGGAGAAGACCATGGGGGCTGCAGTAAGACTGAATGGCAGCACTCTGAAATGAAAACAACTGTCTCCCAGATGGAAGCAAAGAAATCTCCTGCAGTACTTTGATATTTTGATATGATAGTAGTCATCATGGAGATCTATACAGCACATCCAATTGTCCTTCCTCAGAAGAGGCAAAATGGACTGAACCGTGGCCATCTGGAATTTTGTCTGTCTTGGGAAATGGTTTAGGTGACTAAGATCCAAAATGGGTCTGAAGTCCGAGGTCTTCTTTGGTACTAAAAAGAACCTTGAATAAACTCTGGATTCTAACTGGTCTTGGGGGACTGGCTGGATTACTCTTTTTTTTTTTCTAGCAGTTTTGAAATTTCTAAGGCTGCTAAGTCTCACTGATTAGGTGGATCATCAGGACTTTCTTCATTTTCTGTGGTGGGAAGGATAAAGGAACTGAATAGCCTCTGAATACTATTCTTAGCACCCATGAATCTGATGTTACTGTGTCAGGCTTGAGGGTGCAAAGAAAGATGCCCCCTGACTACCTCCAGAGTGCAGAAGTTGGGCAGCTGTTCAGGGACACTGAAAAGATTTCTCGGAGAATGGCCCACAAAAACCTTGATTGTGTGGTCCACCTATGCCTCTTGTGTGTCATCCATTAAAATTGCTTCCCTCTCTGCCACGGGGAGGTTTGTCACCTCGGGAGTCCTGGAAAGTACTCTGTGATTTGCAGAACCCCATCTTCTTCCCCGACTTCCAGTTCCTAGGAAAAGTTTTCTATGGGGTGGAGAAACGTACACCAAATGCAGAGAGATTCTTACCATCTTGCTGACTCCTTGTGAGTGTATCTTTGCTTTTTGGTCCAAACAATGTGGTACCACCATAAGGAGTATTAACAAAGAATGACTTAAAATCTTCTGCAAAGTCACAAAGCCACATCCAGTCATGTTCATGCATGGTAATGCCGGTGTCTGCTGCTCTAGCTGTACCATCAGCTGCATTAGAGAGCAGATGCACAGCCACATTGGAGAATTGCAGGGTGGAAAGCTGGGAGTTCACTATTTTCTGAACATCCACAGGCAGCATCCCTGAGAAGGACTTGGTGATCTCTTTAATCAAGTACCTCTGGAATATTGTTAACTCATTCCCTGCAATGAAACCTTGGAAATTTGCACTGCAGCTTCCAACGGGAGGAGCCTAAGCTTTTTGATAAAAATCAAATGATGTCCTTACATTTCAAACAAGTGCTCATATTTATGGAACC
This sequence comes from Protopterus annectens, assembly GCF_019279795.1. Lineage (NCBI taxonomy): Eukaryota > Metazoa > Chordata > Ceratodontiformes > Protopteridae > Protopterus > Protopterus annectens. Next base: position 947,653,921 of record NC_056727.1, read on the forward strand.
ATAGAAGTTATTATAGAACTATAAATATCCAACTCTTCAGTGCAAACTATTTTTATAGTTGTAGCACTCTTTAGATTCTAGGTCTTAAACTGGATCCTATAAGTCACAGTAAATACAGTAGCTATTAAGTTTGTAATATTTTGTAAACAATTTACACTATTTCAGCAACCACTCAATTTGCACATATACTAAAGTAACATTTTGTTCATCCAGCTCAGTGCTTTCATATGAGGCTAAGCAATTCCATCTGTGCTACTTGGTTGTTGAGATATTTAGAGACACATGAAATTTATGAGAATATAAATAAATATAATATGAACAATAATTAATATCTCATGTGGAGACACCAATAGGATTTATTTATAGAGTTAAATGGGCAATATAGTTCAGCGATCTGAGGGCGAAAGTTGCTGATACGTGGGTTCACTTCCCAAATCTGTCCATCGCTGTAGATTCTCTGTTAAGGGGGTGGACAGATGAGCTTTCTTCCAAAAGCTCTTTCTTTGTGGCTGTTGCCACCACCATAGCATTAACAGGTGGACTCTTACTTCAGTGCTTCCTGTCTGTTGGTGCAAATAATATGCAGTCAACTTTCTTTGGTATGGGCTCCACCACATTAGGGTCCTTCCATGCCCACTGAGCCATCAGATCGATAAGTGGATCAACAAGGGATGTCACCCAGGCTTCCAAGAATACTGACTCATCCAGAGAAGGGTCTTGGGACATCCACCCCTTCTCTGTTTCAGAACATTAGGATGTCACCAAATTAGACATCTTCAGAGAGGGAGCTGGGGGAACCCTCTCCTTTCTCTAAGTCAGTATCTACAGTGAAAGACTCTGGTGATGAGTCTAGGTGCTTCCACTGCACATCTGTTTTCTAAGAGTACCTTCTAGAGGATAAAATAGAAGGATGCGAATCAGACTGGGAACTGATGAAGCAGATTTTCTCATAAACCTTTAGTGCCAACTGTCCCTGTACAGCTGGATACAGAATTGAAGAAACAGAATGCAGATGGTGTTTGGGTGGAACCAAACTGGTTGAAGCTAACTTGTCTTTGGAAATTGCCAAAACCCTTTCAAATGCTTCAAAGGCCAAAGCTGCTACTGGAACCAAGGATTTCCTCTGCTTCGAAGAAGAGAGAGAAACCTCAGTGTCAATGAGCCCCAGCCCCAAAGCAGATCTCAGATCTGAGCTCTCCAGGGCCAAAGCCCCAAGAGGAAGAGATGGTTCCAATAATTTTGGCATTGACTCACTCCCTTGCTTGGCTCCGAAGCTTCAGCTCCAAGTCTCATCTTGATCCAATGGAATCAGAGTCAAGAAAGCTTGGGATACAATTGGTGTCAAAAATGAAAGAAGCTCCGGTGCCAACAAAGGAGCTACAGTCCCAATCAGTTCCAGTAAAATCAAAGCCAAAGGTTGGATCAGTGCAGACTCATGCACAGGAGGGGTGAGATGGCCAACAATCAGTACCTTCCCAGGGGACGTGTCAGGATAACCCCAAGCTGTCTCTGTATTCTCTAAAATCTCGTCATCATACTATCGACATCAAGTTTTGTAAAGCGTCTTGACAACTGAGTGGACGATGCAACAGAAAAAGATTGAGAATATATTTTCTCTTGAAGAATGACTGATTGGAGTTGATACTCACCAGTTCTGGCAAGTAGCTGGTTCTAGAAGATGGGGATATGGCCTGAGGGGCAGTCAGATCCAATCTTCTGGGTACCTTCAGGTTGGGGCCAACCAAAGTTCTTTGTTCCAGAGACCTGTTCTTAGCTGATTTTGAGGAAGACTTACTCCATTCTTTTTGTCTCCTAGCTTCTTTTTCTTCTTCCTGAGCCTTAGACTTTTCTTTTGTCAAAAGAGAGGAAGGTGAAGAGGTATTTGCCGGAAGAACCCATATAAAACCAATTTGTTCCTTCCAGTCTAGAGGAAATCTAGCACTGACGGTAGTGCATGATTGACATTCTGTGTCTAGGAGAGTGGCACCAAGACAATAAACAGATTTGGAATGTGAGTCCTGTAGAAGTAACTTGTGCACACACTACAAACATTATTTTAAATCCTGTTGAATCCAACATGCTTGCAACACTAACGATGCTTAGAAAACTTGCACACACTAATATTCACTAGTAACACTATTGTAATAAACACTTTTAAGTTAAACTTTATACTATCTATTGAGAAAGCTAGTAAGCAAAGGTCTTAACTCTTACTAAGCAAATTAACAAGCTATTTTTTGAAACTAAACTAGATTATATCTAAAGAGAGAGAGAGAGGATACACAGAGCAAGAACTCTCTCTCTCTCTCTCTATATATATATATATATATATATATATATGTATATATATATATATATATATATATATATATATATATATATATATATATATATAAACTGGAGGAAAAGTAGTGAGAGTTGAAAGATTTCACAGTAGGAGAGGAGCGTGGCTATTCAAAAAATCTTATTTGGATCACTGAGAGCTCTCCGCACACCCAAAACATTTGAGCAGCAAATGAGATCTAAGCATCTGAGGTACAGCCTAGGGAATTGTGGGTAAGGGAGGAGTCAGAGCTCCTGTTCCTATAAGCTTTGAGAATGGCAGTGAGGTCAGATTTTGTCAAATGCGACAACCCATATGTTTGAACAGATGAAAATAGACAACATTGGATCTACTGTTACAGGGTCAGTAGGACTTGCGCAACTGTACTGTGTTCATCATTCCCACGGCCTCAGTGGCATTTTGGGTAGATTCCCAATTCTTACCCTACCTGGGAGGTAGAATGATAAGGATGCAGAAGCCCCTGAAGAATGGTCCTAGCAAAGCTTGCTCTGGACTTTACAAAGCAATCCAGTTTGTAGTGCTTTGTGAAGGTATGAAGACAGGACCAGACTGCTGCCTCTAGAATACTTCTAAAACCACCCCTTCCAAATATGCCATTGAAGAGGATAAGGCCCTAGTTAAGTGAGCCTTAACTTTACCTGGAAGAGATCTACCATGATGGGAGTAACAAAAAAACAATAACAGAGGACCACCATTGTGCACTATTTTGCTTAGAGATAGACTGAACTTTCTTAGCCCCAATTCAGAACACAAATGGTTGATCAGGATTCCTAAAGGGCTTTGTTCTGTCAAGGTAGTACCTGAGCTGACCAAGCTCATCCAAAGTGTATAAAATCATTTCTCTCTCTCTTTTTTTTTGATCAGTATAGGCACTGGGAGATTGATGGCTTGAATCAAGGTAAATTCAGAAACAACTTTAGGCATGAATGATGGATTAGTGTATAACACACCCCTTGTACTTGTGAAAAATCAGACAGGGTTGGCCAACCATGAGAACTTGCAGCTCAGAGACTCGCCTTGCAGATGTCAGAGCAATAAGTAAAACAGTCTTCCAAGCAATGAACAGTAAATTAGACTCGTTCAGAAGGAGGTAATGTCATTTTTTTTTCAAATACAAAAGCTGACATACCCCAAGGAGGAAGAATTTGCTTTCGATGGAGTTTCATGTGTAACAATTCTTTCATAAACTGTCTGACCACAAAAAGAGACAAAAGAGGAGGATCCATGGGGAGACAAGCTGAGATGGCCACAAGATGCATTTTGATATAGGCATTTGATAAAACATCTCTAAGTAGCACACACAATATTTAAAAAAAAGCAGAGAGATTGAAACACTTTCAGAAACTCTGTTATTGGCCAGGCACTTCCTAGAAAGCCACTTCCACTTTTAAACGTAAGATTTTCTAGTTGCAGTTTTTCTTGCCTCCTTAACTATCTGCTGCACATAATGAAGGATTAAATGCCTAAAAGGTATCAAAACTAAATCATCCAAAGTTTTGATATGCATACAATAGCTATTTTACATCTGTGCATAGTTCTGTGTGCTATTATTAAGTTAATAGGTTTTAGGGGGTATTGGGGTGTTTTTTTTTTGTTTGAGCCCTTTCAATAAAACAAAAAAAATTGTAAGATGTAATATAGTTCAAATGGATATGACAAGAAGCAAGTATATAAAAGATCAACCTGCCAAACAATGTATGCATGTAACACAAAAGCTGGAACTAGACGTTCAACAAAAAAACTGTTATACATAAAAAGTTGGAATCATAACGTTTTAATACAATTATGCTTTCGGTAATGTCTTTAAATGTCAATGGTTTCACAGATAAATACAAAAAAGAAAGAGTAGTGAACCATATTAAAAATGTAGAATGCAAATAGCTATGCTACAGGAGACACACTTAGAAAGAAATTAACATGTAAATTTGATAAAGAAAGGTTTTCAGGATGGTTATTCAGCAGAATACATGGGACAAAGGAAAAGAGAAGTACCTATATTAATTGCAAGAGGAGCTCCAATACTCTTAGAAGAGGATTAAAAAGATAACAACAGTAGATTTGTAGTACTAAGGGACTACTGGCAAGGGAGGAAGATTGCATTGGCATGTATTTATATTCCACCTAAAACTTTTATAATGGAGCTTAAGAAAATTCTGGGAGAAATAAAAAGAAATGATGTACTTACCATAATGTTCCATCTGTGTTGTTCAATTTTCATTCCTCCTTGACTGATGGGTTTGGATCTGACTTGGCTGTTATAAAAACTCATGGCAACCTTGAACTCTCGAGCTTCTCCCTTACCCAGAATGTACCACCCCATTATGTCAGATTACAGCAAAAGACTAACACTTTACTCATACAAATAATTTTTTTTTAAGCGGAAACATAGCAGATACTGGAAGCACAAAGCTATATCTGGACTTATAGAGGCAAGATAAAGACCCCAAGACTGGATCTATCCACTCGCTCTTCAAACAACATTGGATGAGGGTTGGTGGGCGGGGAGTCGAGGAGGAATGAAAATTGGGCAACACAGATGGAACATTACAGTAAGTACACAACTTCTTTATCTAATGTTGTCAATGTTTATTCTGTCCTTGACTGATGGAACAGAGTCCCCAGCTACTATAATTCCAGGGTGGCTTCAAGGAAGGATATTCCTGAGCACCACTGAACCAAATGATGCCCTACTTCTAGATACTAAATCTAGCTTGTAATCAGAAATAAAGGTGTGAAGTGAAGCCCAAGTTGTGGCTGCACAAATATCATTCATAGATACTCTTGAAAGAAATGCTGTGGAAGCTGCTATGGATCTTGTAGAATGAGCATGCAATTGCTTAGTTAAGGGTACATTCAATTTGTTGTAAATGAAATAAATGCAATTAGTGAACCATTTGGCTAGGGAAACTTTAGACAGTGGCTTGCCTAATTTCTTTTCTGCAAAAGAAGCAAACAACTGATCTGATTTTCTGAAGTTCTTTGTTCTGTGTAAGTAGAAATGTAATTGTCTGTGTACATCTAGTGAATGCAACAAATGTTCGCCTTTGTTTGTATAGTTTAGGAAGAAAACTGGAAGGCTGACAGACTGGTTAATGTTGGGTTCTGATACAACCGTGGGCAAAAAGGATGCATAAGTTCACAATGTAACCCTATCTTTATGAAAAATTAGGTATGGAGGTTTCACCAATAAAGCCTGAATTTCTGAAATTCATCTGGCCGAAGTAACGGCCACCAGAAATAAAGTCTTCCAAGATAGGACTTTGAGATTGCAAGTATTTGCAGGTTCGAAGGGCGGAAGAAACAAAGCTTGCAGTACCAGAGTTAAGTCCCACCGTGGAGTAGGATCTTTAACTGGAGTCCTCAAAAGAAGTACTCCAAGTAGAAAGGCCTTAAACATTTTATGCAAAATAAAGGAAGAGCCATCAAGACCAACATGGAAATTGGAGATTGCTACTAACTGACCCTTTGTCATGGAAGAACTTGGCCCTTGATCAAAAAGCAAAGACAACATGTCCAGGATACCATGAATTGGTGCAAAAAAGGGATCCATATCATTTTCAAGTGCCCAATGCACAAATATTTTCCATTTGCTAGCATAAAGTTTTTCTTGTAGATGGTTTGAGAGAAGCAAAATATTATTCTTCGAACCAGGGAGGAGAGCATAGGTTGTCTGGCTATTACTGGAAATGGAGAAACCAAGCCGTCAGCTTGGGCTTTGGAAGATTCAGATGAATCATTTCTGTTGAGTGATACAAAAGGTCTGGAACTAGATCCAGTATCCAGGGCTGATGGATCAAATGAGGCCACAGGAAGGGGAACCACATTTGTCAAGGCCAAAAAGGAGCAATGAGGATGACTTTGCTCTTCAGCCTGGTAGCTTTCTGAAGGAATTTTGATATTAGTGGGATAGCAGGATAACCACACAGTAACCTGGGGCCAATAGTGAAGTACATCATCCCTCGATGACTCCCCCTGTTGGGGGATAAGGGCAAAGCAGCTGCTGCACTTGTTTAGGGGAGAAGCAAACAGGTCACAACAAGGCTGGTCCCAATGGTGGAAAATCTTGTCAGCTATTTTCTGCTTCAGGGACCATTTGTGAGGTAATAGAATGCACCTGCTCAGTTTGTCCGTTAGTACGTTGGTCTTCCGCAAGATATGGGTTGAAAATAAATAAAAAAATGCCACACGGGTTGGAACAACCAGATTTAATCAAATACAATGAGTTAAAATTGGTTTACGTGCTTTCATTCAAGACCACAACGAACTTCATCAGAAGCAAACATACAACCTACCCAAATCCTTTTATATAAACTTATAAAATTGGTGCCAAAGAATTCTTAAAGTTGTACACCATAAACATAGACAAAAAGCCTCCGATACATTAAAAGTATTTTAAATGCAGCTTTTTATATTGGCAAGACCATTGGTCCTTTGAGGGCACATATTTTCCAACATATGTATAACATTGGTAAAGCCAACCATGATATGTAAAAAATTCTCTTACTCAGTTTTGGAAAAGGTGGACCAACTACAAAGGGGTGGTGACTGGGAGACGTTGTTGGAGAAAAGGGAGTTCTGTTGGCAAGTTTTGCTGAATGCCACATGTCCCCCAGGGATCAGTGATTTGGTTTCATTAAAGCCAATACTAAAGACAAGATTGCTTTAGTTTTAGTACAACACGTGTGATTATTCATAACTATATTCATACATTCTTAGTTGGTTTATGGGATTTCTTAATGTTTGGATAAATATTTAACATATTCAACAATTTATACATTTTTTTATTTTTTGTTCTTCACAGATATGTATATACTTTTACAGTTCACATTGGGGTGATTAAAAATTAGAAGTGATGTACCTACCATAAAGTTCCATGTTAGTTGTCTTCTCTCGCCTTCTTTCTTGCTGGATGGGTTCGGAGCCGATCCTCAGCTCCAACTCGGCACTTGCTAAGCTCAAAAGTCACTTCCACCAGCTCGAGGCAGCCCTATATCCCATGATGCAAGGTGGTGATTACCCAGATCTCGTTTGGTAGCTAGAGGAAAAGAAAAATAACTACTATCTTCCCGCAAGGGAAGAAGAACAACTAGCCTGAGAAAAACTGTAAGGGGAACCCAGGTAACTAAGTGCAGAGCTAACTGGTGTCCAAGGGAGAAAAACTCCCAGAGAAGGAGACAGTTCAAGGTCTGTCCAGGCTAGGGGGACAGGAGGGAGGGACGCAAGAAAGAAGGCGAGAGAAGACAACTAACATGGAACGTTATGGTAGGTACATAACTTCTAAATGTTAAGTTGTCAATCTCGCCTTCATTCTTGCTGGATGGGACCGCGTCCCTAGCACCTCTATCCTGGGTGGCTCAATGGAACAGACTCTTGAGAACTGTGGAACCAAAACTCACCCTGTCCCTGGAGGCCAAATCCAATTTGTAATGTGAGACGAAGGTATGAGGAGTGGCCCAAGTGGCTGCTGCATAAATAGTGTCTAAGGGTAGTCTAGCCTGAAAGGCTGTAGATGTGGCTAGGCTTCTGGTAGAATATGCTTTCGGTGTTTAGATCAGCTGTTTGCCCCTAAGCTGATAAATGTAAGAAATAGTGGAAGACAGCCATCTGGATAAGGTCACCTTAGAAACAGGGAGACCTTTCTTATTTTCAGCATAAGAAAGAAAAAGCTGATCAGACTTTATATATTGCTTTGATCTGTCCAAGTAATATCTGAGTTGGCGATGAACATCTTGGCAATGCAATTTTTGTTCTGCCCTGTCAGAATAATTGGGAAAAAATACTGGAAGATCAATAGATTGGTTTAAATTTGTCTTAGAAGCAACCTTGGGCAAAAAAGACGGATTAGTTCTCAAAGATACTCTATCCTTGTGGAAGACCAAGTACGGGGGACGAACACAGAGAGCATGAAGTTCAGACACCCTTCTAGCCGAAGTAATAGCGACCAGAAAGAGTGTCTTCTAAGAGAGAAATTTTAACGAGCATGTAGCAGCCGGTTCAAAAAGGGGAAGTATTAAGGATGCCAGCACTAAATTTAGATCCCACTGCGGTGGAGGATTCATAACAGGGGGTTTAAGTAGGAAGATCCCTCTGAGAAAGGCTTTGCAAAGTTTGTGAGACATAATGTTCTGGTCTGCAAATCCGACATGAAAATTCGAGATTGCTGCCAGCTGGACTTTAACTGTGGAAGAAGAAGAACCAGAGTGAAAAATTTCAGCTAGGAAGTCCAAAACTGACTGAATAGGGGCAGTGAAGGGATCTATGTTCTTAGACCTTGCCCAAAAGGAAAAACGTTGCCATTTGCTAGAGTAAATCCTTCTGGCAGAGGGCTTTAGAGAAGCTACTATGATATCCCTAACGGGATTAGAGATCATAGGAAGCCTGGCTAAGGAAGGAAGTGGAGCAACCAAGCAGTGAGGTTGAGGGAACGAATGGACCGGTGCAGTTGACCCGACTGGTGGGTCAGAAGATCTGGAACTGGGTCCAGATGCCAAGGCTGCACTACAAGATGTCGATGAAGGAATGGGAACCAAATTTGTCGAGGCCAGTAACGGGCAATGAGAATCAGCTTGGCTCTCAAGTCAGTAGCCTTCTGAAGCACTTGAGGAATCAACAGAAAAGGGGGAAAAGCATAAAGAAGTCCCCGGGGCCAATCCTGGGTTAGAGCGTCTCTGGGGGGATGGCCTGGAAGTGGAAAAAGAGAGAAGAAGTCTGGACATTTGCTGTTTTGGGGTGTAGCAAAAAGATCGCAGCAAGGAGGGCCCCACTTCTGAAAAATCTCTTCCGCTATAGACTGTTTGAGAGACCACTCATGAGGCATGAGTATAGCTCTGCTCAATCTGTCCGCTATGATGTTGGTTTTCCCAGGGATATGTGTTGCAATCAGAAACCGCTGAGAGGAGATCGCCCATTGCCAAAGTCTGAGAGCTTCTCGACAGAGAGGATAGGACTTGGTCCCGCCCTATTTGTTGACATACCATACTACAGACATGTTGTCCGTGTGAACTGCGATAGTTTCTAAAGGAAGAAAGTTGTTGAGGGCTTGCAATGTTAAAAGCACTGCTCTCATCTCTAGGACATTTATATGCAGGTGGTATTCGAACGGTTGCCACGTGCCATGGACCATCCTGCCCTGATAATGCCCCCCCACCCGATCAGGGAGGCATCCAAAGTGACTGTGGCTACTGGGGCCGGGGGGACAAATGGTCTGCCCTGATGGACTAGGGGGGAAGAAATCCACCAGGATAGGTGGCTCTTGCAGGTCTGTGTGACAAGGATCTTGTGATGCATGGGCAACTGCTGGAAGGACCATTGGGTAAACAACATCCACTGTAGGAGACGCATGTAAAAGCGGGCCAGAGGAAGAAGTGTGATGGCAGCTGCCATTAGGCCTAACACTTTCAGGACCAACCTGGCTTGAACCTTTTTGCTGAATAGGATGATCCGAACCTGATTTTGGATATCCAGGATTCTTTGATTTGTTAGATTTGCTGACATCCGCGTAGTGTCTAGATCTGCACCTATAAAGGTAATAGATTGGCAAGGCGATAAGGAAGACTTTTCGAAGTTGACAGAAATCCCTAACTGACTGCAGAGACGTAGAGTGTAATCCCTGGCCCGGAGAAGTTGATGCCTGGTGGTGGCTGTGAGGAGCCAGTCGTCTAGGTACGGAAACACCTGGAATCCCTGACGTCTCAGGTGAGCCGTGACCGCTGCCATGCATTTGGTGAACACTCTGGGGGCTGTGGTGAGACCAAAGGGCAGGGCTCTGAATTGAAAATGACTGGTCCCCAGCCGAAAGCGGAGAAACCTTCTGGAGCGTCTGTGGATTTTTATGTGATAGTACGCATCCTGAAGGTCTATAGAGCACATCCAGTTGTCTTTGCCCAGAAAGGGCAAAATCGATTGAAGTGTGACCATCTGAAATCTCATCTTTTTGACAGACTTGTTTAGTCTGCTGAGGTCTAATATTGGTCTCCAGTTTCCCGTCTTTTTGGGGAGCAAAAAGAACCTTGAGTAGATTCTGGATTCTAAATGGCCTGCTGGAACTGGCTAAATGGCCCTTTTCTCTAGAAGTTTTGAAACCTCTAGCTTTGCAATTTCCCTTAGACCGGGTGGAACGTCTGGAAGGGATCCTTTTTGAGGGAAGGGGCTTTTCTCGAAAGGTATTCTGTAACCCTCGGATATGATCGACTGTACCCATTTGTCTTGAGAAAGGGAAAGCCAGGCTTCTGGGTACAGTGACAATCTCCCCCCGACTGCCTCCAAGGGTGGGCAGTCGGGCAACACCTCAGGGATGCTGGAAGGGCTTATCAGAGAGAGGCTCTCTGCTGCCCTGGTTATACGGACCCCCTCTGCCCCTAGGGCGGCGTCTGTTGTTATTACCCCCTCTGCCTCTGGGGGTAAACTGACCACGTGTGTCAGGCGTGACTCCTTGAAATTTTCGGAACCACATTTTCCCTCCCTTCTGACCTTTGGGGTAAGGTCTTGAAGGGGTGGAGAAACGGACTCCTACGGCAGAAAGAGTCTTGCCGTCTTGCTCGCACCTGGTCAAAGTGTCCTTCACTTGAGGTCCAAACAAAGTTGTCCCATCGAAGGGAGAGTTCGTAAAGGACGCCTTAAAGGGGTCTGCAAAATTGCAAAGTCGCATCCAGGACTGACATCTGAGAGCCACTCCTGTGCCTGCAGCTCTACACGCTCCATCGGCTGCATAAGAAATGAGCCGCATGGAGGAGTTAGTTATGGAATTCAGGATTCCCAGCTGAGAGGCAATCTTCTCTTGAGCACCAGCAGCTAATGGATCCTGTACAACCTCACCCAATTCCTTGAGGATTTCTCTTTGAAGTCGGGTGAAGTGACATAGATAATTCAGCGAACGCATAGCAAAGGTCACTGAGGAAAACATCCGCTTACCATACCTGTCCATGGTCCTAGACTCCTTGTTAGGAGGATGGACCGGTACAGAAGGATCTGCAAGTTCCTTTTTGGTGGCGGCCGCCACCACCATGGCATCAACCGGGACACCTTTGGTGAGAAACTGCTTTTCAGTGGGGGCCGTGATAAATTTAGAAGTCCTCCTGGGGACTGGTTCCACAGAATCAGGAGATGCCCACGCCTTTCGAGCTATCACGTCCATGAGGGGGTAGAAAGGCGGAGACACCCAGGAGGTGGAGGGTCGAGATCCAAAAGCCTCCAGGTATACCGACTCATCCTCGGAGGGGTTAATGGAAGGCCAGTTCCCCCTCTGTTTGAGGAGTTCAAGAATATCTGAAAAGGAGACATCCTCAGAGGGGGATCTTGGGGACCCCTCCGACTCATCTAAGTCGGTATCTGATGTCGTAGACTCAGGGGAGTCTAAATGCTTCCTCTTGCAGGTCCTCTTACGCGGGGGTTCCCCTGAAGGATCAGGAGAAACCTCGGAAGAGGAAGGTATTCCCAATGGGGAAACCTGGGGCGATGGATCTCTGGGTCCGGGAGCAAGAGAGTGGGAAGAGATATCTACAGGCACTGAAGAGGGAGGAGCTAAAGGGACCGACTGTTGACTGAGCTCAGGGGCTAGTACACTCCTCATCACCTCGAAGGTTCCCCTCCCGGGGAGGACCGAGAGCTCCCACTCCGAGGAAACAGGAATCCCCAGCCCCACCGAAAGGGAAGGCTCCGAAGCAGATGTCGGTGCCGAGCTTACCAAAGCCGAAGCTCCGAGGGGGAGAACGGGGTCGGACAAGGGTCCGATGCCACTTGAACCCCTCGGAGCCGACAAAGGAAGCCCGACGAATGGATCCCTCCAAGGATGGTCTCAAGGAGGAGATAGGAGTCGAAGACAATGGAGACGAAGGGAGTGGTATCGGCTCCGAAGCACCAACAGTCACAGTTCCAATAAGCTCCGGCTCCGAGCTCTGAAGGAGAGTCGAAGGAGGAATTTCTGGAGGGTGTGGAATAGCGGTCGTCTGCTGAGATGGGCTATGAAGCATCTGGGCCAGTGCCTGTGATTTCAGCAGTCTACTCACCACTCTCTCCAAGTCATGGTCTGAGAGTCTGGAAGACCTTGAGGATCGGCTCCGATGGCTCCGCTCCGAAAGTAAAGGAGAGGCCGGAGCCGAATGAATAGATTCCAGTGACGGAGATCTGGATATCTTTCATGACGGAGCCATCGGAGCCGAAGAACCTTTGGTTCCAGTTGGAGCCAACAACTTGTTGGCTCCGAGCTGAGTCAGAGATGTGTCGGCTCCAGCCGGAGCCGACACAGGCATGGAAGCAAGAGTATCTGCGCCGATTGGCACCGATACCGAACCTTCAGAGAAGGAAGGATCGGCTCCAGCCGGAGCCGATCTCGACTCTGACGGAGTCGGATCCAAGGATGAAGGCTTGGACACTGAAGCCTGGGCCTTGGGAGGCTTTGAGGGCTTCCCTGAGCCGGACTTAGCCGGGGAGCTCTCAGGCTTTAATAAGCCCCTGAGAATGAGTTTGTTTCTACGTTCCTGCAGGACTCTCTGGCTGAAGGAGTGACAAATAGCACAGGAGTCCTGCAGGTGTAGGGGTCCCAGGCAGTAAATACAAGAAGTGTGACCGTCTGTCAGAGACATCTTCTGACAGCACGAGTCACACTTCTTGAAGCCTGAGACCCTAGCTTCTTTAGACATTACTGTGTGTCTACACACACACACTACACACTCAGTCCAAAAAAATTAAACTAGTTTAATTAAACCAAGTACAGGGAAAAAAACACAGACATACACAACAAACCCTGACAGGAAAAAATATAGGAGGGGTAAGGACCTAAGGCCCGACTAGCAAAAAATATAAGTAAAGGGAACGGGACACTAACGGGAATAGGGCTAAGTGAATCGAGGAATTAACTAAGTAATATATATATAAAAATAAGGTAATGGGGTGGACTAAAGTCTTAGAAAAGGTAGAGAAAATTTCACTTACCAGGAGCTGGTAAAAAGTTACCTCATGAGCGAAGCGGCAAACGAGATCTGGGTAATCACTGCCTTGCATCATGGGATATAGGGCTGCCTCGAGCTGGTGGAAGTGACTTTTGAGCTTAGCAAGTGCCAAGTCAGAGCCGAGGATCGGCTCCGAACCCATCCAGCAAGAATGAAGGCGAGATTGACAACTTAACATGCATATATTTTATTGTGAATGTTATGTCAACATTATAATGTTAATATTTTGTTTTTGCAGTAGCAGCATTTAAAATGCTTTTAACATATCGGACGCTTTTTATATATATTTATGTTGTACAACTTTAAGAATGCTTTGGCGCCAATTTTATAAGTTTATATAACAGGCTTTGGGTAGGTTGTATGTTTGTTTCTGATGAAGTTCATTGTGGTCTTGAATGAAAGCGATTAATCCGATGTTAACTCAATGTATTTGATTACATCTGGTTGTTCCAACTTGTGCAGAGTTTTTTATTTATTTTCAGTTTATCAGTACGCTTTTTGTTGGTTTCAGGATATGGATTGCTAAGAGAAAGCGTTTGGAAAAGATTGCCTATTGCCACACTCGTAGTGCTTCTTGACACAAGGGGTATGATCTGGTTCCTCCTTGTTTGTTGATGTACCAAGCCACTAACATATTGTCTGTCTGTATCTCAATCGTTCCCAATGAGAGGAGCATCTTGAAAGGCTTGCAGTGCTAAAACCACTGCTCTCAACTCTAGAATGTTGATACGCAAATTGGCCTCTTTGGGGGCCCAAATGCCTTGGACTGTCTTTCTCAGGTAATGCTCCTCCACCCCAGCTGGGAAGCATCTGTGGTCACTCTGGCCTTGGGTAAAGAAGGACAGCTAGACGGTCTTGTAGTAGTTTCGACTGGGTCCACAACCGCAGGTCATTTTTGTACAAGTTGGTGATTCAAATTAGGGCAGGCAGAAGTAGCTGAATTATCAACCATTGAGACAACATCATCCACTGAAGAAACCTCATGTGAAATCTGGCCTATGGAACAAGGGATATCGCTGCCGCCATCGATCCCAGTGCTTGTAGGACTAAATGCTCAGGAGCTGTGGTACTGCAAAGTATCTTGTTAACTTGCGACCTTAAGGTTTGGATTCTGGAAAGGAGAAGACAAGCTTCCCTTGATCTTGTGTCGACTAATGCTCCAATGAACTCTATGGTTTCAGATGGTTGAAAATGTGACTTTTCAAAATTTATGGTTATGCATAACTGCGCACAAATCTGGACTACTTTTCCTCTTACCATGATGAGTTGATGTCTGGTCTGGGAGGAGATGAGCCATTCATCTAAGTATGGAAACACCCGGAATTCATGCAGTCTCAAGTGTGCTGCTACCACTGCCATACATGTGGTGAACACAATGGAGGCTGTGGTGAAACCAAAGGGCAGTGCTCTGAACTGGTAATGACTGGATCCTAGCCAAAAGCACAAGAATTTCTTGGATCGTCTGTTCATTTTTATATGATAGTATGCATCCTGGAGATCTACTGAGCACATTCAATTGTCTTTTGCCAAAAATGGAAAAATTGATTGAACCATGACCATCTGAAACTTTGCCTTCCGAACAAATTGTTCAGGTTGCTGAGATCCAGAACTGGCCTCCAGTCCCCTGTTTTCTCTGGCACTAAAAAGAATCTTGAGTAAGTCCCAGATCCTCTCTGGTCTGTAAGGACCTTTTGGATATCTCTTTTGTTTAGCAGCTTTTGTATTTGAAACACTGCTTGTTCCCTCTGACTGGGTGGAACATCAGAAATTTTTATGGAGTTTGGAGGACAAAAGGAAAATGGAACTATATATCCTCTAGATACAATCCTCTGCATCCAAGTATCTTTTGTTATTTCTAGCCAGGCTCTCCAGTGCAGGGACAAACAACTCCTGACTGCCTCCAGAGGGGACAATCAGGCTTCCATTCAGAAGTGCTGGAAGGGCTTGCTAAAGAAGGATTCTCTGGACTCATGATGTTGTGGGCCTCCTCTGCTGCAAAGCCGGTGTCTACCATTTGAATTTCCTCCTCTGCCTCTGGGGAAAGACCCTCCACATGTGTCCTGGAAAGATCCTTGTGATTTTCTCAACCACATCTTTCTACCACCTTGACGATTCCTCAAACAGGATCTTTGGGGGTGGAAAAATATGTGCCCATGGCAGAAAGAGTACTTTCATCCTTCTCACACCTGGACAATGTATCTTTTACTTTGGGGCTAAAAAGAGAGGTGCCGTCAAAGGGGGCATTGACGAACATAGACTTATAATGCTCACACAAATACATCAGGTGTGTCTCCTAGTGGCTATGTCTGAACCCGCTGCCCTTGAGGGTCCTTCTACCACATTAGAAATAAGCCTCATGAACAGGTTGGAAGTAATCAATTGTAGGGTCGCCAGCTGAGAAGTGACTGAATCTTATACCTCTTCAGACACGGTTTCTTTGAAGGTACCTGAAAGCTCCTTAATCAGATCCCTTTGAAGTATAGTAAAATGTGACAAGTAATTCAGAGACCTTAAGGCCAAGGTTGCTGAAGCACAGACATGTTTCCAAAATATGTCTATCGCCCGTGACTCCTTGTCAGGAGAATGGACAGAGGTACTTTCATAAGCAAGTTCCTTTCTCGTGGCCACCACCATAACCATGGCTTCAACAGGAGGACCTTTTGTCCAAAACCGCTTAGATTCTGGAGGGGGTCATAATCCTATCTGGCTTTTTGGGAATGGCTGGGTATGTTTTTCATATGTATGTACTATCATTTTATATAGCAAAATGAAATGTCAGCAGTTAGTATGTCAGAGTTGATTATCTTATTCAGCTGTTAATGTTTTGATGCATCTTTGTCACCATGACTCACCCATTGGTTAATTGTTTTATTGAATTGTATTTAATCCAGCAGTCTCCTTGTCATGAATTATTCCCTGGAAGGCGTTATGCTGAAGTACTAGGAAGCTCAGTAAAGTTTGGATAGGGACCATTTACTCCAGTTTCTATGTGTGTTTTTTTTTTTGATCGGTTTCTACTGCTTTTGCAGTCTGGTGTTTTTTTTTTTTTTGGGGGGGTGGGCTCAACGGAGTCAGGTTCTTTCTATGCCCATTGCAAAACCAACTCCAGGAGCTTGTCAGCGGGTGAGAACTCCCAAGTAGCAGATGGGCTGGTACCAAAAACCTCCAGTAGCACAGATTTCTCTGATGAAAGTTTGCTGGACTTCCAGCCATCTCTCTTGTTTCAGGATCTCAAGAAGGACTTTGAATGAGGCATCTTCAGGAGGTGACTGTGGGGACCCTTCGCCCTCATCAAAATCTGTGTCCTTGATGACGGATTCAGAGGAATTGATATGCTTCCTCTTGCAGGTCCTCTCCTTAAGGACCTCCTTGGTGGGGTACTCCGGGGAGGTATCAGAAGAGAAGGGGAAACCCTATTGGGAAGCCTGGGGTTTTGATATGGGCTGTCCTTGTAAAGAAGATAGCTAGACATAAGGCACAGAAGTGAAAAAGACAAAGATAGAGGATCCAAAGGGAGAGGCATCAGCTGAGTCTGATTTGTAGACAAAGCTCTCTCCAGAACCCTAAAGGCAGACCGTCCTGGACAGGGAAAGGAACCTGGATCAGAGATGCCATGCCTCTGATCCCTGATCCCGCCCTACACTGAGGACAGCTGCCTAGAGACCAAAGTTGGACCCCAACTGACCACTGCCAAGACTCTAAGATGCAGAGATGGCTTTGAAACCCTTGAGGTTGACTGCAGCACCTCGGACCCGACGGGGTAGAATCGGCTCAAACAGCCCTCCAGATCCAATTCAGCCAAAGAGCTCAGAGCAAATCTCGGATCCTGGGATACCAGAATCCTCTGATCTGAAAAGGACAGTACCTGATGACTCAGATTCGAGGGCTCTGAGACCTGAATTGTAGTCAAAGGAGGAATTGGTAGATGAGGAGTAGTGGATGCATGGACCTCCCAACCTGATGGGGTAGGAGGCGAGGAAGGGGCAGACTTGCTCTGCCATGAGAGGCTCATTCTCATTAACCTCTCCACATCTTCTTCAGTGAGACTTTTGGATGAGCAAGTGGATAGAGCAGATGAAAACTCTGAGCTTTCTAAAAATGGCGAAAGCACTCTAGATGGGACCAGGTCCACTGAAGCGGAGTACCTTGTTCTAGGAGAATAGGTAACGAGGACATCTGATCTGAGGTCTTTGGATATGATGAATTTTTCATTGTCAGACACTTCAGAGCCTAAGAAACCCCCAGATCCAAGGGCTTGAATTTGGTCTTAGATGGATCCGAAGTAAGGATAAGAGCCAATAATTTCTGCTTCATCTTCGTATAATCCGAAAAAACTGTAGGATCCAAAGAAGTTCTCTTAAGTGATTTTTCTGAGGACTTCGAGTATACAGAAGAGGTGCTCATAGAAGTAAATGTTGACTTTTTGTTTTTTCTTTGGAAGATCCGGATATAGCCTCATCAAAGAAAGAAGGCAAAAGTCCCTTAAGGAATAGCTTGTTCCTACCATCTGTCAATGCCCTAGGAGTGACAGATTGCACAATTCACCTGGAGGTGGAGAAGGCCTAAACAAAAAATTCACAAGGAATAAGAGTCAGACATCGGGATCATCTGACCACACTTTCCACACTTTTTGAACCCAGACAGGCCCTTTTCTTTTTCAGCCATCAGCAAAACAAACGAAAAGCCAAGCACAGGCACACCACAACAACAGCAGCAGTTAAACAAGTTAAAATTTAAATAGAGAAAGTCTCTCTCTCTCTCTCTCTCTCTCTCTTTTTTTTTTTGTTAAGATGGACAGAAAGGAAAGGAAGAATGGAAAGAAGTACCAAAAACAGTACTAAAGTCTATGGTAAATGTAGAAGAGAGGAAGAGGGTTGCTAACAATAGTAACTAGGAATACCGCGAATGGTAACAAGGAAGAAACAGAGATTGTTGAAAGGTAAGGGAGAAAGCCTAAGCAGGAAACTTTAATCTGAAGCAGTTTAAAGTAGTGTAAAGGTAAATAAGGACAAATAATTGTAAGTTTTGAAATGCAATTATCGCCCAAGCATAAGAGAACAACAGACACTTCTTTTTGCTGGAAGTGGCAAACGAGATCTGAGGTAATGGGGTAATGCATTCTGTGTAAGGGAGAAGCTTGAGAGTTGAAGGTTACCACAAGCTATTTTAATGGTCTAGTTGGATCCGAGGGATCAGATCTGAACCCATCAGTTGAGGACAGAATGAAAACTGACAACATCAGATTCAGCTTTGAGCAAGGAATATTACTTATAGGTGGAGAATGGAATTTGATATGCAAAAGTAAAGATGCATCTGGGGTCACAGAAAGGAAAAATATAACAAAGGAGGGTAGATTTTTGAAGTCATTTATGAAAATATTTGGCATGGAAGATGTGAATTCAGTACTAGGAGTCTGGAGTGAATTTACATATTATTCCCCAAGATACAAAAACTGGGCTAGGCTAGACAGAATAAGAAGTTATGTACTCACCATAACGTTCCATCAGAGTAGATAAACTTCATTTGTCAGCAACCTATGGGTATCGGATCCGACTTCGGATCAGAGCCGGCAGTTTTCAACAGCTTAGATCCGAGCTCCTAGCTCCTCCCCCTACCCATAACCCCCTGCCAACCCTGACTGACCTCAGGTTACATTTGCCCCCAAAATAGCAACTGCTAAAGCTAGATCAATTTCAAAGACCATCTCTGAAGACAACAAATGTGAACAATCAAAGGTCAGGGTGAAGGAGGGGGGGGGCGGTTGCTGACAAATGAAGTTTATCTACTCAGATGGAACGTTATGGTGAGTACATAACTTCTTAATCTGAAGTAGCTAACTTCATTTGTGTAGCAACCTATGGGACAGAGTCCCCAGCTACCTGAACCTTGGGCAGCCATCATGGAAGGATGTTCCGGAGCACTGCAGAGCCAAAGGATGCTCTCCCTCTGGAGATAATATCCAGCTTATAATGATTGATAAAGGTATGAGATGAGGCCCAAGTGGCAGCCAAACAAATATCATCTAAGGATAACCTGGATCTAAAGGCAGCAGAGGTGGACATAGATTGGGTAGAGTGGGCACGGACTCCCTGAGGTGCGGGCCTACCAGAACTTTCATAAGCCAAAATAATACATTGCGAGATCCATCGAGACAATGTGATTTTAGATACCGATTTACCCAAATTCATTTTGGGAAAGGAGACGAACAACTGGTCGGATTGCCTATGACCAGATGTCCTGTGAATATAAAATTGAAGTTGTCTGTGCACATCCAAAAGGTGTAGTTTGTATTCCCCTTTGTTCTGATAATTGGGAAAGAAAACTGGCAGGTTAATGGACTGATTGATATTTGACTCTGAAGCAACCTTAGGGAGAAAAGAGGGACTGGTCCTGAGGTAAACTCTATCCTTGTGGAAGGTTAGATATGGGGGTTTCACACAAAGGGCTTGAATTTCAGAAACTCTTCTAGCCGAAGTGATGGTGATGAGAAAGGCTGTCTTCCAAGACAAATACTTGAGATCCACTGAAGCTGCAGGCTCAAAGGGGGAAGCTGTCAAGGCCTGAAGCACTAACGTCAAATCCCACGGAGGTACCACTTCCTTTACTGAAGGTCTGAGCAGGAAGGTGCCCTTCAGAAAGGTCTTGCACAGCTTTGAAGTGATCAAGGGACACAGATCATGTCCGACATGGTAGTGAGAGATAGCTGCTAGTTGAACCTTGACGGTGGAACAGCTAGCCCCCTGGTGAAACAGTCCTGATAAGAAGTCTAACACAGCAGGTAAGGGAGCTGTGAAGGGATCCAAGTTTTGATGTTCCGCCCAAATCGAGAAACGTTTCCATTTGCTACTGTAAATCTTCCTAGTAGAAGGCTTGTGGGCTGCTACTGGAATGGCTTTGGCTGGGGAAGAGATGCCAGGAGTCCTAGCTACGAGTGGAACTGGAGCAGCCAAGCTGTGAGCTTGAGACTGACCAGGTTCGGGGTTGGGAGACCCAGAGGGTGGGAAATCAGATCCGGGAGGGGATCTAGAATCCAAGGAGGATTCACCAGATGAGACCAAAGGTAAGGAAACCAGGTTTGACGAGGCCAGAATGGGGCAATGAGGATAATCCTGCTCCCCAACCAACTGGCTTTTTGTAGAAACTTTAGCATCAGGGGAAGAGGTGGATAAGCATAAAGCAGACCGGGAGGCCAAGCATGCACCAGAGCGTCTCTCGGGGATTCCCCGACTTGGGGAATTAAAGCGAAATAGCTGTTGCATTTGGTGTTTGAAGGAGAGGCGAAAAGATCGCAACAGGGCTGCCCCCACTTGGCAAAAATCTGATTCGCTACCTGCGGATTGAGAGACCACTC